>NC_056739.1:183644531-183862031 GCF_019279795.1 Protopterus annectens | reverse complement strand
ATGCCCCTGCATGTTGATGACTTTGCAGGATACACTGGTGGTGTGTGATGATGTCAGCCATAACTTAAAATTATTAAAAAAAAAAATGGGAACAAAGGAGCCACTCGGAAATTCACAGCACCCCATTATTTTGACCTCAAAACAGGTAAATTCCAAGGAATTCAATACGGTTGAGAGGTATGCCTGGAATTCTTTATTAGGATTTGAAGTTGTCCATAGAGAAACAGCCTACCTTGGTGCTGCACCTCTCTAAATCAGAATCAGCCATCAGCAGTGGTAAAAAGGGCTTTCTGCTAGTGGTAACAGTTCTGAATCCTAGCCTAAGTTTGTGGGCCATTTCCTGCATGTCACATCTCCATTAGAGCCTTTTTGCAGGAGGTCCCCCATAGCTTGCTACACACACATACACACACACACACACACATATATATATATATATATATATATATATATATATATATATATATATATATATATATATATATATATATATATATATATAATATATATATATATATATATATAAGAAAAATGTAAAATACTGATATTTTATACAACATAGTTAGAGGAATGCCCTGAGATATTGCAGCCTTGGACTTGGTATGCATTCCCCACTCTCACGTTTAAAGTTTCATTGTTCTGATGATTGTAACCTGAAGATTAGTAGCAGACAGGTAGTGGGGAATGCATACCTGGTCCAAGACTGCAATAGCAAGCTGTGAGGGACAGGAGGTGTGAAACCTTCTGCAAAAAGGCTTTAATGGAGCTGCGACAATTTTTAATATGCACTACATTTCATACCTCTAATAGCTTACTGCTGTCTTTCAGTACTGCATACACATTTAGCCTCACTTGATCCTTTTACTGCTGAATGCTGATCCTATATGTCAATTGTGCTTGAAAAAATAGCACATTTCTAGCTTTCAAACCACATCCATCAAATGGACATAATTCCAGACTCTTCTTGGCTTCAGGAATGAAAATGGAGTGGGTGATGCATTTGTTAGGTTCTCTAACTATTCAGCGTGATACTAACTGCAGCTATGTGTTTAATCCTTTTTGGATTTTTCCAAACACTTAAGTATGGAAAAATCTCAACATTCTCCTACTGACACTGATTGCAGAGGGGAGTAACTAGGATTCAGAGGTTATATAAAAAGCAGAATCCCACTGATTTGTGTTCAGAACCAAATGTGTTACTATACAGGGTAGGCAAGAGATCCATAGCAGGTCATGGTTTATTAATATCTTCACAAAACTGATGTTGGCAATGCTTGGGCAGGGCTGATTTGATACAGATGACACTACATCTGGGAAAACTACTGGTGTACCATCATCTTTGCCCAACGGTTCTTGGAATTCATAAATTCCAATTCCCTGGATCAACTAATCCTTAGTCCCACCAGGGGCTCCAATATCCTAGACCTGGTCATTACCAACATGGCAAATCAATGCTCCACACCTATGGTCATCCCCTCATTGGTCAGGTCTAATCACCCTTGACATCCACATCCCACCCCCACCTCCCAGTAAGGAAGCATCCGTAAAAAACTTATCCAAAGCCAACTTCATGCTACTCAAGTCAGAAGTGACAAACTTCGTGACACCCATGCAGAAGGGAACTGAAATTTCGACTGCTGAATCCAACACTAAGGCATTGTATGAGTGCATCCACTCGTGCATGAATCGTGCCATCCCCAATAGAACCAAGACACTGTCCTCCAAAATAAGGAAGCCAATCTGGTGGTCCCTTGCCATAAACAAACTTTACAACAAAAGGAAGAAACTGTTGCAGAAAGGAGGAAAATCCCAGGATGCAAAAACCTCCCTTACCAGCCTCAGTAAGAAGCTGAAATCCCTCATAAAATCCTCCAAAGCTAGTTACGAAAATAAAATTGCCAAAGATTCCAAAGACAACCACAAGGCATTCTATAGCTATGTCAAGAATCTAAATGGCAATGCTCAGATTTGCTCTGAGCTACAACAGAATGGCATTAAATATACTGATCCCAAGGATATTGCCAATATCCTGGCAGATCGATTCAGTGCAAACTTCACCCCCTCTCACCCCCTAAATGGCCCATCTCAATACCAAAAGATTGCCAGATTCCAGTAATAATGGCCACACAGGTAAAAACCACACTCTCCAAAGCTAAGAATACAGCATCCATGGGACCAGATGACATCCCAGGCTGTGTACTACATGAACTACAAAATGAACTGTCGCCTCACCTAAGTGTCATGTTTAATCATAGCCTCACCTCAGGCTTTGTGCCCACTGAGTGGCACACAGCTACATTTATCCCACTCCACAATGGGGGATCCAGCTTGGATCCAGGGAACTACTGCCCCATCAGTCTGATGAGCCTGATCTGCAAGGCCATGGAATGTATTATCATGGCACTTATAAACAAAGACATTGGCAACCTTCAAACACTGGACCCCATGCAGTTTGGTTTCGTGAAGGGCTGATCTTGTCTCCTGAACCTGATTGACTTCTTCGAATCAGTCTCCAGAGCCGTGGACAAGGGTAAGGTGGTCCACACAGCCTATCTGGACCTCACCAAGGCCTTCAACATGATCCCAACTCTGGAATCATAGATAAACTTACTAAGCTGGGCATTAATCCCTACATCACTCGATGGGTTGCCAACTGGCTTACTGACAGAACCCACACTGTAAAAGTAGCCGACTCCAAATCCAGCTCCAGACAAGTGACAAGTGGAGTACCTCAGGGTTCAGTCCTGGGACCACTCTTGTTTGGCATCTACTTCTCTGAAGTACAGGCCAACACTAAGGGACTCTGGCTAACAAAGTTTGCAGATGACTGCAAGCTGGGAGCCATTATTGAATCCCCAAATGATGTGGATATTCTACAAAAGGGCCTTATGGAAACAGATTATTGGTGCCAGAGCCATGGGCTCAAGCTTAATGCCAAGAAATATATAGTTATCCCCTTTGGGAAAAAACATGTACCCATGAATTACCACATAGGTGGCAGTACACTAAACACCAAAAGTGTAATAAGAGACTTAGGGACACAGGTGGACAGTGGTCTCACCTTCGATAACCACATCGCCACAACAGTCAGGAAATCCTTCTATGTGGCACACCTCATCACTAAGGGCTTTTCATCCAGAAAAAAGGAGGTCATTTTCCCACTGTATTCATCCTTCATTAGACGCATTATAGAATACAATGCCCCATTTGTTATGTACCTCTCAAGATATCTGCAACAACTGGAAAGACCGCAGAAATACCTCACTAAAAGAATCACAGGCCTAAAGCAGATGCCCTATGCTGACCATCTAAAAAAACTCCACTTATACTCTGTCGCATATCGTCTACTCACAGGCGATCTCTGCTTAACATACAAGGCCATGTCAAACCCAGAGCTGTTCGACATGCTACAATTAAAGTAATCCCAATCCCTCAGAGACACATGCTCCAGGGATCTAAACCTTGTCATCACAATGAACAAAACATGCTGGAGGGATAGGTTCCTGACCCAGAAACTCCCCAGACTCTGGAATAGACTGCCCATACATGTCAAGCAGAGCACCTCTTCGGCCCTCTTCAAAAGGAACCTTGATGATTGGATGGGAGATAGGAAATTCACCTGGGGGGATCACATCAGTTGCCGTGCTAGACAGGGGTCCAGGGAAGTAAATACTGTGGGAAGAAATAGCCAGGGAATTGTTATGGCTAGGCTTGTATAGGCCTTGGGGCCGATAGCCTAGTACCAACCTATGAACCTATGAACATACTTATACATTTATGGATGCTCACTGACAGATCTGTAGCCAGCCATTATCTTGATGGAAAATGGTCACATAATAAATGTTTTAGCATTAAGGCAATAAACTCTGATAGTCTGCTCCTTCTGTGCATTACCACTGTCTTTCTCAGTATTAGCACAGTGGGTGACAGCACCACTGATGCAGTGATGAATTGGTTAAACACCTGACATTTGTCCTGAAACAGAATATACTACAGTAAATGTATCAATCACTAAACATCCAAATACAGTCAACAAATAAGAATGTTCTACAGACTGAATGAAGATCCCAGTTAAGAAAGGAGACGTAAGATTTCATTGTAATCCTGAAGAGGATGTCATGCTTGCTATGACTCACTAATGAGCTAACAGCAACTAACCTATGACAGGTTCATAGATTTGTAGTTAGCTGCTATGCTAGTCTTGATGGTTATTCAGAAATGTAGCCAAGAAAATCAGTAAAATTATAATATGTTAGCCACCAAGATCCTAGAAAACTATGCCACATACCCAGGACTGAATTTCCAAGTTCCCATCCTCTCCCAAGTCTGTTTTTAAGGTAGCGACTGTGTAACTCTGTCTGAAGTGCAGAGGATGCCTGTTCCAAAGAAGGGAGGTGCATTAGTTACTTATCACACCTGCAGATCTAGTTTAAGCAGCAATAAAGATTGAAACTTTTTATGTGGGTATTCATGGTGTCAATAGTTTTGCAGAGATGAGGAGATTCAAAAGGGTGGGGGGGGGGGGTCTTTCATAACATGGAACATTCTGGACAAATCAACAACAAGCGTTTGTATACGATGAAATATAATGAGAGGACCTTTAGTCTGTAAGTGTAGCTTAGGGAGCCCAGTCTAATGATTTTATTAGCTAGGAATCTCTATGGTCTTTCCTGTTGGACAAGGTGTTTGGAGAGAGCTATGCCAAAAGGGGAATTGTACTCAATGACAGACCTAATGAGGGGTATACAGAGGGGAACTAAGACTCCTCTGAACCTACAAGAGATGTTATTGTAAATTAACTGTGCTAGATAGAAAGATTTTCTAACCATGATGCTTGAAAGATATTTCATTGTCAAAAATTTGTTCAGGTGTCTAATCACCAACTCATTTCTAATTATTGCTGTGAGTCATTCCATTAGAATAAATTCACTTTTGCAGTGTAGCTATTCTCAGCAGGCTTATTGCTGTGGTTTGCACTGAATGTAGCTTGAAACTGTATTATAACACTCTGCCAAGCTTTCTGTTGACATACTTTGTGACTTCTGTACTGTTTTTGTCCTTTTGACTCCTATTGCATTGGCATTCATGCTTGTTCCTGTTCATTCATTCATTCATTCATTCATTCATTCATTCATTCATTCATTCTACATTATCACTAAGCTGGCACAGAAAGCTGTTCATTGTTGCTTCTGCAACTTATCTGTACTGCCTGCATTAGGTACGCACTGCTTGTACTGAATATGCATTGGCTGCATTATATCTGCATTGCCTGCATTAGGTACGCACTGCTTGTACTGAATATGTATTGGATGCATTATATCTGTACTGCCTGCATTAAGTATGCACTGCTTGTACTGAATATGTATTGCCTGCATTATATCTGTGCTGGCTGCATTAACTCCATTATATCTGTACTGGCTGCATTAACTCCATTATATTTGTTCTGGTTGCATTAACTTCATTATATCTGCACTGGCTGCATTAACTTCATTATATCTGTGCTGGCTTCATTAACTCCATTATATCTGTGCTGGCTGATTTACCTGCATTACAGCTGCACTGGCTGTACTCTGTCTGTATTTTGTCTACACTAACTATGCTAGATCTGTACTGACTACTTTATATTTATTTAACATTTGTTTACCAGGAAAGTCTGACTGGGACAGAGCCCATTATCAGTGGAGACGCTGGGAGAAATGCTCCAGATGCATGTCTTTGGAATGTGAGAGGAAACTGGAGCACCTGGAAGAAACCCATGGAGGACATGCAGACTCCGCAAAGAAGGCACCCCCGCTGAGAATCAAACCAGAGAACCTCTTGCTGTGAGGCAACAATGCTAAACGCTGTACCACTGCACCACTCAATATCCCAATATATATCTGTACTCACTCACCTAATCTGTGGTGGGGATTGTTTTTATACAGGGGTGCAACAATTGCAATTTGTGGGATGTAACCAGTGGAGGGGTTGAACTCATTTAGAAGGAGCTGAACTAGGCCATATTTGCATTTACAGGATGCAGGCAAAAATGTTAACAAGATTTAAGCAGCTAGTGATTTTCAATTTTTTAGGTAGTGCAGGTAGGTTCATCAAGGAACCATCAAGAAGCTCAGCTGCATCATCCGATGCTGGTGGGAAGCCAGCAGTTTCACCCATTAAGTAGACTTTCTGCACATATCACCGATGAAATTTTACGATCGCCCACCCAGTCATTTAGACTGGTGAAAGTTTGCTATGGAAATAATCTGCCAGATAGGTAAGGGCAGCCTGTTCCAGAAACAGGGTATATATTGAGTTAGGTCTTTATAACAGGTGCTTGCTTTACCACTTGCTCTATTTAGGTGAAGGAGTTTCAAAGAGTGCTGGGTCATTCAAAGCATAGAAAACTAAGCAGAGATTATCCCTCAGGAGTCTGTGTACCCCTCAGGAGTCTGTGTACCCCTCAGGAGTATGTGTACCCCTCAGGAGTCTGTGTATGACACAGACTAATGTGATAGAGCTCTTTATGCAGCAGAGTAACTAAGGGTACTGGGATCTGACGTCTCTTTGGTGAGGAAATGTTGTAGTCTTCCAAGCTGGTTAAGGTGCTTGGCGAGCTACATGCTGAAAGGTGTATTATATTCAATGATGGGCCTAATAAGGAAAAAAACAAAGTGGGACCAGAACTTCTTTGGACTAGTGGAGATGCCATGAAGAATAAACTGTGCAGAGCAGAAGGATTTTCCAACCACAACAAAGATGTGGCAGTCGAAGGAGTCTGATATCAATGCATGTACCAATATCCCTGATGACTGTGTCAGATATAATAGGACCTTTTCTAGGGTGATTTGGGGAAAAAAGGAAGTTGGGAGAAGAGGGGGACAGTGAGGTGGGGAGTGGGAGATAAATGGGTGCTGAATTTGTCAGTGTGGATGTTGACTATGGCTTCAAGCTCAGAACTAGCGGTACCATTTGATATCAACTAAGAGCAGTACATGGTATTACATTTGAGTTTTGTGATATAATTAAATAAGATCTTGTGACTGTCTTAGATGACAGTGGCAATGTTACACTTAAAGTTAGTCTTCCACTTTTTAATGCTACACTTATGGCTTTTGCCAGCCATGTTTATATATTTTTTATGCTAGAGGCGGAAGATCTTTTATAAGAAAGAAATAGCTAGTGGTTTCTTATTATTATAATAGAAAGCTTGTTGATGTGAGTATTTCCTCCAAAGAATTTATTTTTAAATTTACCATTGTATTCCTGACAGATGAGAACAGGTGCTTCAATGCCTGATTTAGAAGAAAGTAGACTATGGAGGTATATGAAATGCCATTGGTATTCAGGTAATCTGTGCAGAGCCCTCTTGTGGTTTCTTGTGGTGTCTGTAAGTGATGTGCAGTTGGATTTACAGTAGTTCCTAAATATTGTGAGGTTCTTGGGTTTAATGGCACAATTCTAGGGCAGAAAATAACAGCATGATAGTTAGACTTCATTAATGAAGCAGAGATTCAGAAAGGGGTGTAGGACCGGGTTAAGAAGATAAGGAGGACTATTTATTCAAAGAAAATGCCATTTATAAAATTGCAATATCAATAAAAATGAGAAAAAAAATCACTAGGTATATTTATTACTAGTTGTGTAAGTTTCCCAGTTAATTGATAAGAAGTTAAAGTCACATGTGGGCAACACATTAGGTTTGGTAGTTTTTTTTGTCATTCATGGAAGAAAGCCTGTAATTACCAAGTATGTGGTAACTAGTTTTCTTGATTGCGACTGAGATCTCAGGAAGTTGCAGCTCAGCATCATGTGGGATCTGGCATGAGGTGGTGGGGTTACAGATAAACAAGGGTGGGATTGTTGAGTCTGCTTCTCAGATCACTGCCTTATCCATCATAGCTGTACTTTTCCTAAGTAATAGGCTGTCTCACATTTATTAGATCCTTGGTTTCTTGGAAACTGTTTGCTCTTTCTAGAGTGAAAATAATGATTGCTTGAGTTTTCAGGGAGCTGATTTGGGGAGTTTGCACTTTTCCCAATGTTGCGTGACTGTAAAACTGGTGTACACACATTCAGGATGTGGTGCCCCCCCCCTTTCTGGTGGGGAGTGCAGTGGATTCTGATTTCAATTTGTGCCATTGTACTGAATGGCTTAGATGTATTTTGATCAAATGTGACTGCAGAAGTAAAGTTGTGCTTCAGCATTCCTTATCTGAATCTAAGTGATGTGGGCTAGCTCACTGCTGAATCTGAATGGTCTTCTTCATCTAGGGTGGGATTTCAGGTTTCTGCCCAGATTGCCATATAATCATGTAAAGAATACTGGAGCCTGATGCACCCCTACTATGGAAATTAGATTTTGCAATGGATTTTCGATATATCCTCACATACACCTCAGACACAGTGAGTAGTAATATTTACAGTAAAAACTTACCTCAGCATCTGTTTAGCCCTCACCTTTTTGTCCTGTGGTCTTCTATTCCCCACTTTTACTTCTTCCCTCAGCTCAATTCTTCACCTACTTATTCATTGCCTCCCTTGTCTCAGATCACCACCCCTCCTACTTCAGGTAGTTAAAATGTGTTCAGTCCTGTAGATCTTCATGGACCCTGGCCCAATGTTATCAACTGCCTCAGATCACTATCTGGTTAAATGACTTTTTCAGTCATAAAACAGGCAAATGGAGGCCAAGGGACTCAAACTCTTGGTAATAGGAATTAGTGAATAGTCTTAATCTCCTGTGCTCTCTGCTAGACTAGAGCCTTACCCAAAATATATTACATATTCTGAGTCCCCATTACAGTAAGTACAACTCTCACACATCTACACATATGGAATGCATATTATATAAATAATGTTATTTTTTTTACAAAATGTACTGAAACATAAATGCATTGCACAAGAGGAGTATTCTGAAGAGATAAACTTGATGTATGGGTTACAAAACACCTGCGGTAGGATCACTGAACTTTCTACGTTGTATTCTACCTACTTTCATAAGTACTGATTATTTGCTTGATTTTCATTGCTAACTGCTCTCCTTCTTTGCTTCTAACCGTGACTGTTCACTGCAGAATGTTTTTCACCATGTCGCTTCTAGAATGTGACTCTGCTCAACAGAATGTAATCGAGTTAATGAAGTGCAAAACATAAATAAGTCACATACTAAGAGTCATACAGCTTTTGCATGTGGAAACTGAGGGACTCAAACCCAGGACTACAACCCCAAATTCAAACTATCGCACACTCACCTCACCCGCGCCCTAACCCTAACTCACTTAACCCGCCCCTAACCCCAAATTCTGTCACAATTGTACACTTAGCTGACCCGCGCCCTAACCCTAACTCACCCAACTCGCGACCTAACCCGAACATCCGCACAGTCACACACTTACCTTAACCTAACCTGTACCTTTTCACTGCATCGCTGAAAACAGCGAAGCCGCAACAACATCCAACCAAATTCTTTCCCTAGGAAAGAATTTGGTTTTGTGCAGCTTCGCTGTTTTCATCATTCGGGATATTGGGTTCAATATTAGATAATTCGAAATTCTGCCGTTTCGATGATCTAATATAGACCCGCATTACCGCTTTTGATGAATCATTTTGAATCCTAACTATTCTCATAGTAAAGCATTTCATATTACACGTCTGTAAAATGGTAATGTGCAATATAATATCTTATTAATTAGTGCTTTATGTTACAATCAATATTCATTTATGATACTCCTTTCAACTGCACTTGTAATTTTTTTCCCTCTCTGCATATACTCATCTCTACTACCCCAAAGATGTCAAAAACAGGCACCTGGGTAGGTCCGTCAGCTATGTTTTCTGTCAAAGACTGCAAACACCAGCATGTGGTTGCTCACACACATATATATTCTTCTCTGGCTTCACAGTACAGAGACCAAAAACAGGCACCTGGGTAGGTCCGTCAGCTATGTTTTCTGTCAAAGACTGTAAACACCAGCATGTGGTTGCTCACACACACATATATTCTTCTCTGGCTTTACAGTGCAGAGGCACAATGTCATTTCTGCAATTCACATCAAGCTGGTTCAATTACAGGTCAGGCGCTAAATAAACTGGCAGAAAAGGTGGGTGGGTATGAGTGGCTGGAGCTGGATTGCCAATGCTGGGAGTCGGGGGAGATGACAGCTCATCCCACGTTAGGATGGACATTTCGTGGAAGTTAGCTGTTGTAAGAGGGTGGCAAAACAGTTGAGGATGCATACCCAGAAAACAGCTTTCTTGCTGCATATAGGTAATAAACATATGCTCAGAAGTGCACATAGCACTAAGCCCAGCACTGTAGGAGTCTTGCATGTCGAGGTGGCTGTTGGAAGCAGTGAGTCTAAATGAAAAAAATATTTGCCCTCTCCACAAATGTTTCAACATTTGACTCCCTTCTTCTTGACTGACTCCCACTTTTCTCTTTCTGCTGTGTTGCTTTCGGCATATATTCTCCCTCCTTGCTTCTCTGTACTTTCCAAATATCTGCTGCTCCCTGGCCACAACACCTTTACTTATGTATACTATTCACAAATGCAACCCTGGTCCTAACCTGAATTCAGACTCTAGCCATAATAGGTTCATAGGTTCATACTAGGCTATCTGCCCTAGGGCATTTATAAGCCTAGCCAGAGTGTGTTTGGCTTTCACTACCCATTTTAAATGAATTTTGCTATGCCCTTTTTCGAGGTTAGTATATTGTGCCTCTGTCTAACAGTGACACAGAAGTGATACCCGGGGTAAACCTACGATCTCCCATCCACTCATCAAGATTCCTCTTGAAGAGAGTCAATAAGGGACTCTGCCTAACCTGGACTGGGATTTTATTCCAGAGTGAAATGAGCCTCTGGGTTATGAATCTGTCCCTCCAGTATGTCTTATTTATTTCAGTGCTGAGGTTCAAGTCTCTCGAGCGCGTAGCTCGATGGGATTTGGATTTTCTGAGGTGCAGCATGTCCATTAATTCCGGGTTGGACATGGCTTTATACGTCAGACACAGATCGCCTCTGAGCAGGCGGTATGCCACTGATTAGAGCTAGAGTTTCTTTAACCGGGCAGCATATGGCATCTGTTTGAGCCCTTTGATCCTCTTGGTGAGGTACTTTTGGGGTCTTTCCAGTTGCTGCAGGTGTCTGGTAAGGTACATCCCAAAAGGGGCATTGTACTCAATTATGGGCCTGATGAGGGATGAGTAAAGAGGCACAATGACCTCCCCTGATCTAGATGTGAATCCCTTCATGATTAGGTGGGCTATATAAAATGTTTTTCTAACCACTTTGGCCACGTGGTTTTCAAATGAGAGATTGCTATCAACTTGGGTCCCCAGGTCCCTAATTACTTCTTCTGTACTTAATGGATTACCACCTATGTCGTAATTTGTGGGCACTTTGTTTTTGCCAAAGGGGATGACTATACACTTTTTGGTGTTTAGCTTGAGGCCATGGCTCTGGCACCAGTTGCCTGTTTCTATGAGGCCCTTTTGTAGGATGCTTGTGTCGGCTGGAGAGTCGATTATGACACCTAGTTTGCAGTCATCTGCAAACTTGGTCAGCCACAGTCCTTCCGTGTTGGCCTGTACCTCCAAGAAATATATGCCAAACAAGAGAGGTCCCAGGAATGAGCCGTGTGGGATGCCACTTGTAACTGGTTTGGAGTCTGACATGGCTCCAGCAATTCTAACCATGTGGGTTCTGTCCCTGAGCCAGTTTGCAACCCATCTAGTGACATAGGGGTTTATATTTAAGCTGGTGAGCTTATCTATAATGCCCAAGTGGGGTATTGTATTGAAGGCTTTTGTGAGGTCCAGGTAGGCTGTGTGGACCACCTTCCCCTCGTCAATGGCCTTGGTGACTGTTTCAAAGAAATTGACCAAGTTTAAGAGGCAGGATCTGCCCTTAACAAAGCCGAACTGGGTAAGATCCAGTGTCTGCAGGTCCCCAATATCTTTATTTATGAGGTCCATGATGATCTTTTCCATAGCTTTGCAGACCAAGCTAGTCAGGCTTATGGGGTGATAGTTTCCAGGATCCGTTGAGGCACCACCTTTGTGGAGAGGGACCACTGTTGCTGTACACCACTCTTTGGGTACATATCCTGTAGTAAGGCTGAGACTGAACAGTAGTTTTATGTTTGGGTTTAGCTCTTCTTGGAGTTCATGTAGGACGCAGCCCGGGACACCGTCTGGTCCCATTGATGCTGTGTTTTTTGCTTTGGAGAGGGCGGCTCTTACCTGAGCATCTGAGATGTCAAGGGGGCAGCACTCTGCTGGGATAGATATTTGCCCTTTTGGTGGGGAGGGGGGGGGAGAAGTTTGCGCTGAACCTGCCAGCTAGGATGTTGGCAATGTCTGTGGGTTTGGTGTATTTTTTGTCATTTTGGACTAATTCCCACCCAGGTTCCTAACATAACTAAAGAAAGCCTTGTGATTATCCTTAGTGTCCTGTGCAATTTTTCTCTTGAAGCTGGCCTTAGACGATTTTATGAGTGCGCGTAGTTTTTTGCTAATACTGATCAGAGATGCCTTCCCTTTTTGGGATTTTGCTCTATCATGCAATAGCTTCTTCCTTCTATTGTATAGTTTGTTTATGGCTGGGGTCCACCAGACAGGAATCCTGCCTTTGGAGGATTGGGTCTTGGTTTTATTTGGGATTGCATGATCCATGCATTCCTGAAGGTGTTCATAGAATGCGTTTATAAAGGATTCTATGGTCTGGGCTGTATTTTCCACAGGCCTGGGGGCTTTGAAGGATTCCACCTCGGTTTTGAGGAGTGTGAAATTTGCTTTAGACAAGTTTTTCACTGTGGTTTTCTGGGCAGGGGGTGGGGTCAGGATGTGAATATCCAGTGAGATTAGTTTATGGTCTGATCTTACCAGTGAGGGATACACTTCTGGTCTGGAGCATAGAGTCCCCATGTTGGTGATGATCAGGTCCAGTATGTTTTCCCCTCTTGTGGGAGTGGTAACAAGTTGTTCCATAGCATTTGAGTTTATGAATTCTAGGAACCTTTGGGCTAGGGTGTTGGAGCTAGAGTAATGCTCCCAGTCTATGTTTGGGTAGTTGAAGTTGCCCAATATAATGGTGTTTGGAGAGACCTTCATACTTTCCAGTGTTCTCAGGAAGGCCGAGTGGGGTTCCTGGGTTTGGGAGGGTGGTCTGTAGCAGGCTATAAACTGGAAGGCAGTTTTACCCACTGTTAGTTGCACATGGATAGTCTCTGATGCTTTGTGCTGTGTCACCAACCTGGAGGTGTGGGTATCTTTGACGAATATTGATACTCCCCCTCCTTTTGTGGTTCGGTCCAAGTTTTGGGGCCGAAAAGCATGGTATGAGGTATAACCTGGTAGTGCTGGGGTGCTCTTGGGAGCCTTGAACCAGGTTTCTGTTTCCGCACAGATATCGATGTTCTCCATGGTAAGGAGAGTTTCGAGTGCGTGCATCTTGAGGTTTAGACTTCTGGCGTTGAGTAGCATTACTCTTAGTTTCTTATCCCTTGTGATACCTATGGAGGTGGGTTTGTCTTTTGAACCTTGCCTAAAAAAGGCACAATGGGGGTGACAAGAGCCTTTGCCAATATCCGAAAGCCCAGGGGTGGCAGGTGCAAGCCGTCCCTAGCGAAGCATTGTGGCTTGTCGAGCATGTCATCCCAGGCTGACAGGCATTGGATCCCCTATGAATGACACCAATACTTAAGCCAATTGTTGAAATTGATCATCTTGTCTTCATATTGTGGCATCATTCTTGGTGAAGGTAAGATGCTACTCAAGGTCAGGGTCATACCGGCCTGGGCTACATGCTCAGAGAGCTCCTCTATGTCTCTTTTCATATAGTCCAGGGAGGTACATCTCAGGTCATTCACACCAGCATGGACAATGACTGAGTCATATTTGTACTTGTCTTGGAGTGACCTGAGTGCTTGTATTATGTGGTGGATCCTAGCGCCCAACAGGCAGCTCACAGTGACCTTCTCCTTGTTCAGCCTGGCGAGCGGGACGTCAGTGTGCCTGATGATAGAGTCACCTATTACAAGTGTATCAGGTGTGTTGTTTAGCATTAAGGGCTGTGACTGTTCGGCACACTGGCTTTGTGAGCTATGTGTTGCACGTGTTTTGTTTTGGGGTAGCGGTTGCTTGGGTGTCTGCTTTGGAGGTCTCTGCTGCTTAGGCAGATTTTTATTTAGAGCCTCTGAGTATGTTTTTGTGTGTTTGTGTGTTTGGTTTGCTGTTGTGGTAGGTCTATGTGAGACTGGAATTGTAGTGAGTGTGGTTTCCTTCTCCTCCTGACTGGTTACACCAGTACTGAGTTGAGAGAGCTTAGCCTCCAGTTTGGCTATATGGTTGCATCTCTCACATGTGTTGGAATTTGTTGTAAGGAGGAGAGGGTTGTTTGTGTACATGAGACAGTTGTAACATTGCCTCAACATTCCCAGATTCACCAGCTGGACCGGAGAGGAGATTGACAACTGACCTTTGGACATGCTAGAATAGTATTGGGAATTCCTTTATAATTGAAAAAAGGGCCAGTGGGGAACAAGGTACTCAAGGGGAGTTTGTGAGGGTGTAGTGCTTTTAATTTTTTAGTGCTGACTTATATAATTGCTTTAGTGAGCAAGTGCCAGGCTTTAGAGTAGGAATAGGGTGTTTATTATGAGAACTAGATCAGTTCTAAGGGAAAAAGTGAAGAGCAGACTTTGTGGAGCCGAGAATGGTTTAAACCCAATTAAGCGGAGCTGCCCGATGCTGCAAAGCCACGCCAAAATGGGTTTTATACAGGGGGACTTGAAAGAGCTAGAAATTGGCCCAAAATGGCCAATAGACTACCAGATTCTTGTGCTGGGAACACTCCTCCAGGGATAGATAGGCTGCTCTAAGCTCCCCACTGCCACTGGTGAACAAAGAAGCCTCCCTTTATCCAAGAAAGGAAATGGGCAACACAGGAATTTTCCAAAAGTCCAGAATACAGCAAAGCCTGTATTTGGACTACTCTAGGTCAGGAAAGATGGGAAACAAGGATAATTTTTTTGTTTTTTTTCTTTTTTGCAACAAACAGCAGGAAAATGCAATAAATATGTAACACAGGCTAGCGCACGTGAGTGTGCAGCCTCAACAGGTAAATGCAACAAACAGGACAAACTTTAAAAGTGCAGGTGCAAAAACAACTTTAAACAGTGTAAAACAGTTCAAGAAGCAGAAATTCTTGCAGTTTAGCTAGATCGGACAGTCGCCCAGGTAGTAGCCAGAAAAAATCACTTTTATCAGGTTAGCAGTCACTCTTTGTCCCTAACACTAACACTAAGCTTCAGCACATATCTGCACCTGACTCTCATCAGCACATATCTGCACCTAACCCTAATCTTAATCTTAACCCTAGTCCTAAATTACACACACACACACACACACACACACACACACACACACACACACACACACACTCACATTGGTATTTCCCCAAGCAAATAACATTCTGACTTACTTGCAATTCATCATTGTGATATTATGAACTCAACGTTGTCTGTGTAATTACAGATCTTTCTTTTGAGATCCTTTTCCTTTCAAATACCATGCTACCAATGAAATCTGTGTACTCTCTCACTTGTAATCTTTCCATATTCATTTATTCATAACTAAGATCTGTGTTCTACAAAATATTGTTTTTTCACTGTATTTTATTGTTTTCGAAGTGTCTAACATATATATAAATCAGCTGATAATTATGCATGGAGGAATCAAAAATAGTTGCTTCTCACATTTTATGTCACTGGCCTCTGTTTTTTCTGGCATCATAACTCTTATTGTGGCAGGTCATTCTAGTGTCACAGACAGAAATGGTGAATTAAACATGGAATGTAGGTGGATTGGACACTCTGAACTGACCCTAGGTTTGAGTAAGTGTGTGGTGTGGAAGAACTACCATAGCAGGGCTAGCCACCTGGCAGTGTAAACCTTGGCTCTAGATGGCTGTCACTGTTGAAGTGACCCCCTGACCCCATGTACAAAAATGGGAAAAGGGGATTATAGATGGATGGATTGCAGATATATATTATCAAAAGACTTGTACAAATAACTGCCGGGATTATTCACAATATTTTGTATACCAAGAAATGAAACACACACACACAAAAAAATCAAAAAATAGCTAACAAAAGTGAATAAGAGAAAAAAATGGTACTGTTGTTGTGTGTGTTGTTTGTGGGTTTCCTGAATTAGAGAAATATCATAATTAAATCTGTTCAAACCACTTTGATGTGGAATTTCTATTGCTGGTATTCTAAAGATGAATACCAAATTTAATTTAGTATAAGTAGTAGCATTGCATAATACTAGAAGTATTACTTACTTGATTAGCTTTTAATCCAGCAGACGTATTGGGTGCACCCAATGGTGTCCCTTTTCTAGGAATTTATGCAAGGCAAAGATTTTCATTAAGTATGAATGTACACATGAAGTAAACACACATATGCTATAAATGTATAAGTAAAAAATACATTTGTAAATGCTGGCACTCAGTACTTGTACACAAGCTAACAACGCCAAGCAATACGAATGATTATACACTCTTGTTCTGTAACACACAAATACTTTCTTGCAGGACAGAGACGTCATTGTCTTGCAATGTAATTTAAGACATATGTAGTGATATCATGTCAAGACATTATAATATCTTACATCCCTGAAGCAGTTATTTTTCTTTTTCTAGGCAAGACTATCACCTTTTTCTAGAAAAGTCTGAAATCATGTGTACTTTTCTTCAGGGGTGCCATTTCAACATGATAGCGCTGCTTTTGAGGAGTCTTTAGATTTCTTTTCATGCAGAAAATGCATCTGAATTATAAAATTGTGTTATTCTAACAACTTTTAAAATGGGTAGTACTAATATTTTAAAAAATATTTCTGATTTGTGACCTTTGTTCCTTATCATTTTGGCTCTGCCCTGATTCTGGAGATATGAGCTTGACAGCTTTGGCACTCTTGATGGTATTATGAAGAAATGGCTGCTGGTATCAAATACTACTCACTTCTCTTCAGTGGATCACAGCATAAAGTTTGCTTTCTTCTGATGATACAAGAAGAGGCTACAAGCATATGTAGGGAAAGGAAATCACATAAATAGCTAGTTTGCTCAGTTCAATTTTGAAAACAGAAGTGTTTGCATAGTAGGCCCTTACTTAATTTGCAATGCAGCACAGAAAGCTTAAATAAGGAAAGCAGACTTTTATAGTTCAGCGCTAGAATATGTTTCCATCAACTGCCTGCTGAGATATTTGCATTATATAGTGGAATGATAGAATGGAGTACAATAATACTTATTCCCAACTAGAATTTTTAAATCACGTTTTCTACCTTTTTTTATAATATTCCTGTCTTTTTATCTTTTTTTTTTATTAATGATTTAACAAAAAAAAGGTAATAGGCAATGATGTTACTGTTCTTATACTTTGTTAAGCAGGTTAGCTATTACTTTGGAAGAGCCCATTTATAGTGAGGACCTGGGGAGAAAGGTTCCAGATAAAACAGATAGATATTACAGAAAATTATGAGGATTTCACACATAACAGTACAGTGTTCTACTTTTTAATGTGAAATACATATTTCTAATATAAATGGAGCAGCTTCCACATCTGTGCAATAACCCCCCCCCCTTCAATGAAACTCAAACCATCACTTTATACTTTTGGTACATGAGCACTCGCAAATTCCAGCATGGAATCCGGGCATCAAACTCCTCAGCAGCCAATAGGCCATGGTCTTGTTCATCAGACCTATGAACCTAAAGAAGCTTGCAATTCTTAGCATCAGTTTAGAAGATATAGCACTGAAATTTACTAATGTGATATGATCCACAAGAAATCTGCTAGACCGCTGAGTTCCTCTGTACAAAAAGATTTTATTCAGATAAAATGCTTGTTTAAAAACGCTTTTCGTTTGACAGAATCGTTGGACTTCTTCAGACAAAAGAAAAACATTTGATACCATTCAAATCATGTTTAAATAACCTCCGTCATGTCACCTGATTAACAAATGAAACATTTTAAAGGTACAAATACCTAAAATTATTTAAAATGTTAATGTTTTAAAACCAGACATATTGTATTAGCAGCAACCAGTTAAATTCAAATCATGCAAGCATAATAATTAATTCTGATAAAAAATGAATATAATGATAAAAATAACATATACAAATTAATCATGAATGATAAGCCAGAAAAAGAATATGAAAACAATAAAAAAAAATAATAATAATAAAAAAATCACCCATTCCCCCATTTCTAAAACTAGTAATAGACTAAATTCTCATATTTACATGATAATTTTAAAATTAAAAAAAAAATATATATATATATATATATATATGTGTGTATATATATATATATATATATATATATATATATATATATATATATATATATATATATATATATATATATATATATATATATATATATATATATATATATATATATATATATATATATATATATATATATATATATATATATATATATAGTTAGTCTATGCACTTCATCTTTCCAAACTTTTTAGTTTTAATACACACATTATTGAACACTTTTCGTTTAATCCCGGGTCCATATAGGCATTTAGTCTAATTTGCCACATTAATTCTATTTTTTCCAATATTAAATTAGATGGACCACCTCAGGTATCTTGATAAACCTGATCTATCACTGTAAATTTGAATCTGTGATCGGGATATATTAAAACATGCCTTGCTAAAGCATTTTCTTCCTTGTGTTGGGTTATGCTTCTAAGATGCTCATAAACCCTTTCCCTCAGCCTACGTCCGTCTTACCTATATAAAAATAGGTACAGGCTTGGCATTTTGCCACATACACCACCCCTTTAGAGTTACAGTTGAATCTATTTTTACAATTTAATCTGAAACCATTTATATCTGTCATGATTCCCACTTCCATTGCAAAACAGTATGGACAATTCCCAGACTGCATCATGCCCAAATTCCTCATCTTTGGATTTATTTGTTTCTGCAATAAATTCCTAAAGCTCAATCCTTTTCTCCATACTATTTTGGGCACCATTCCCACTTTTGAGATTAACATATTGTTAATCTCAATAGAACCCAGTTTTTTATTAGTATTTCTCTGATCTTCTTGTACTCTAAAGAAAAGGTAAGAATACATGCCAGATTGAATACTGGTGGCTCGCATTGCTGTGTAGGTTCCATATGATTGATATTAGCTTCTTGTTCCTCGAGATTAATAGCCCTATCTGCATAATTCTTTAGTAATGGTTCGTATAAACCATTAGTCCTTTTGTATGAAACTTCATGAATTAATTCTTCGATCAATTCTAAAGGATATTCCCTACTTAAAAACATATGTTTTAAATTTAAACATTCCTCTATGAAACTTTCTTCTGTAGTGTTCATCCGTGCTGCTCGAACTAACTGGCTCTTCACTACAGAGCGTTTCTGATGGAATGGGTGTGCACTTGTATAATGCAAGAATTTATTAGAGTAAGTAGGCTTTCTATATATTCTAGCTTCATACGTTTTTTGATGTTCATTTTTAATAAGTTCCACATCCAGGTAAGATATAGATTTAGTGTGAAAAAGGTGTGTCAGTTGTAAAAATTCAGATATATTATTTAATGCTTTTACCAAATTCGAAGCAATTATTTAATCACCTTGAATCACCATAAAAAATATCATCTAAAAACCCTGTGTAAAACTTGATTATTTTTTGAATTGATCATTATTTAATACATAAGTGTGTTCCCAAAAGGCCATTACTAAATTAGCGTAACTAGAGGCGCATGGAGAGCCCATCGCTATGCCTTTCTTTTGAATATAATGATGATGAATAGTGATGAGAATGTGGAAGGCAAAATAAAGTCGAAGCAGAAAAATAGCTGCAAAGCAGGATAACAAAATAAGTTTGTAGCAAATGCTAGCAAAGAACTTGGAAGTGGGTATTTTAATAGTTAGGAGCAGATATGTCGAGGCAGTGGTAGGGTTGTCCACAACTGTTTTATTACAACAGTGCATAGGGAAGTATACAACATATTTAGTAAGAAAAAATAGTGATGACATGGGGAGAAAAGGTAAAATGAGCTTACATATCAAATGTTCTTGAATTAGTACTTATTTAACAAACTCATACTAAGAGTTTTATTACACAGTAACTAAAGATATGTGATGTACTATACTTGGATTTTTTTTCAGCACTTTTTTGTTTTATTATAGCTTACTTTCTAGAAATCCTGAATTTGTAACACAGTAAAAGCAGATGGACAATCTTCAAAGGAACCACAGCTTGTATCAACCAATGAACTATATTGTTGAGTCCTTTCATTCAAAAGAACTTCATCAGAACATTACATTGTAAAAAGACACTCCCTTAAATACCCCCCAATTTATGTCACATGCATAAAAACAACCAATAATAATAATATCTAAAATACATTAATATGTGACCATTTAAAATACTCATATAATTGTACTAAACCATATATAATTGTTTAAAACTAACTTATACCATAACATTTTAACTTTAATAATGAATTAATGGAACACGACTCATTTAAACCTGGACAATTACATGTATTTAATAACAACTGCCATTTCAATTCAGCTTTATCAAGATGTTCGGCAATGACCCACCCCTGGGCATCTTTTTTGACCTGTTCAGTTATTAAAAAATTGAAATTATCTGTATCATATTTTTCAATGTCTATAAAGAGCATTATTATTTTTTTTATTTTTAATATCTAAAAGATGTTCATATACTCATCTTTTAAACTGTCTGCTGGTCTTTCCAGCATAAAATGCAGAACATTGGTTGCACTGGGCCAAATATACAACATTTGCATTATTACAGGAAGAATTACCTTTTGTGTTAACTTTTTGATGTGTAGTAAATTTATCACTAGTATTCACACAATGGCATGATGAACAATTACCACATTTTTTGGTGCCCGTACTCTGCCTGTTGTTTATATCACCATTTTTCTTTTCCAGACAAGTTTTTAAACATTTCCTTTTTCTATATACTGTCACAGGTTTTTCACTAACTTTATCAATAAAATCAACATCCTTGAAAAAACTTTCCAATTTTTACATAATCATTCAGCTATACAGTGACTGTCTAAAGAAAAACTAGTGATAAAACTATTTTTATATAAGGCCACCTGGCAAATCGGTGTTGCAACATGTTTCATGCTAGGTTCATTAGTTCCTCTTAAAATAGGTGTATACACTCCACTGTTTCTTTTAGTGACAACTTCATTGTAAATTTCCATCAAAAATTGTTCAGGATAACCTCTCTTTTTAAATATATCCAATACTTTGTTGCCCTCAGTTTGAAACACTTCTGTATTAGACACCATCCTTGCTATACTAACAAATTGACCCTCCACAACTGCTTTTTTCTGTGCTTGGGGTGCCAACTAGAATAATGTAAATATGTATTGGAAAATGTCGGCTTACGGTAAATGGTAGAATAAAAACATTTATTAGCATAATCCTTCCCAATTTCAACATCCAAAAAATAAATTTTATGTCTATCATATTGTGATGAAAATTTTAGAAAATGCACAGTGTTATTAATATACACTAAAAACTCATTCAGCCTTTCTACTGAATCAGTCCAATAGATAAACACATCATCCAAGAATCTAATATACAAAGACCAGCATGCCACAAATTCACTAGAAAAGACATACTCATTTTCACATTGGGCCATGACATAATTAGTGAAACTGGAGACACACGCGGCCCCCATGGCAAATCCTGTTTGCCTGTTTGTTTATCTCTCAAAATAAATGAATTTATTTTTTAACACAACATCCATAAGAAAAACACATGCATTAACCTTTGTATTACTTAAATTCCCAGTATTGAACAATGGCTGTTCAAACCACTGCAAACCAATGTCTTGTGGTATCACAGAAAATAGATCATGTACATCAATGGTAACAAATAATCCCAGGTCACTGTAAGGTAAGGAGTTGACCAATTTCAAAAAATGCCAAGAATCCTTACAAATACTAGTGTTTTTACTAAGCCCTCCCTTTATTCGATGGTCTACACACTGTGCTATAAAATAGGTCTTAGGCCTGGACCCATCAACTATCAGCCTGAGGGGCAGAATACTGAGACATTTATGTATTTTGGGTATGCTGAATACACTAGTTAGTACAGGTTTTTAATTGTACATGTAATCATAGTCTTTTTCCAAGATTTCACCTTACAATAACATGTCCATTAATAAAAGATTTATGTTTCGAAAGGCCAGATTTATTTCAGTTTGCGATACCTCACAATACTTGTCTCCAAATAACAAGCCATTCATTTGATTTTGGTAATCAGTGATATTCATTATTACTGCCCCCCCCCCATCATGTTTCATTACTCTGATACTAAGATCACCAGTTAACTCTTCCAAAAAACTCTTTTCCTCATTGGTGATGTTACAATATTTAACCTTACTTTTCTGTTTCAATATATTACGTATCTCATGTTCACAAACCCTTTCAAAATTGTAGATGTGATTATTTAAGGGGGAATTGAATAAGCTGGGGTGAATTAGACCACTATTCTGTGCCACATTTTCATTATTATACAACATTTTGAAATTTAACTTACGGGTATACATTTTCAGATCACATGAAGTGCTTACCAAATCAGCCCACCTAGCAGGCACAAATGTCCACCTTTAGATAAAATGTTTGCGTGTTCAGTACTCAAAGTCTTGTTAGAACAGAAAACCAAAGAAACCGTGTTGGGTAAAACCTTGGTGCAGAAATAAATCCAAATGAAAGGTAAAAAGTAAAAAATGCACCAAGATAACACACAGCAAACATTTAATCACAGCAAAGTACAAAGTGGTAAGCGCTTTCACAACCGAAGTTGCTTCATCAGACACCACAGTAAAAAATGCACAGGTTTAAATAGAGATTCTAAAAATGCCAATTAATCAATAAAAATCACACAATGATTAAGTAGCAGTGAAAAACAATTAAGCCTCATGCTCAAACTAAAAAAAGCATTGCTTAAAAACATTGCTTAAAAACATTGTACAAGAAGGAATCAAATACTATACATGAGAAAGCACTTAAAAAACTTATAAAATCATTATAAAACATGGAAAAATACTAGGCAGGAAAAAGTTAAATAGAGTACTTGGAAACTAATAGTTAAATACATTAGACTAATTTTGAAAGTATAGTTGTATACCTTGAAATAACCAGATTCATTTTCAATAATTGTTGGCAATGTCCCAACACCAGATTCATTTTCAATAATTGTTGGCAATGTCCCATAAGCAATGTCCAATAGTTCCTGTTCTTGTAGTTCACCTTCCACATACGATGAAACATCTTTGTTAATTTCATCAAAAACACACAAGCATCCTGAAGTAAATAAATCCTGAGACAAATTACCATCAATAATAAAGGAATTGTTATCATTAGTTATTTCTTGTAATAAGTGCTCATTTGTTTTGGCTGTGCACCCTGTTGTTGATGATTCTCGCATGAATAATGCTGTTTCCAAGAAGGCAAATGGTTCCACCTGTTTTGGAGGTGTTCTGACCTTCTCAGTTCTGCCCGCTTTAAAGGGGCTACCTCATCTCTAACTCCAGAAGTGTTTTCTCTCAACCCGTGATCAAAATGAGAGCTGTAATTGGTTCTCACAGAGTTGTTGTCATGGAAACCAGGAGGCGTTGGGTAAGCTATCCCCTGCGTATATGCCTCAATGTCCCATTTCAATTTATTAGTTTTACGTTCTAAATTCTTATTAGAAAATATGTTATCATAGTTTGTGACATAATGGTCAAATTGTAAATCTGAACACGTTATCGTTCAATTCCTCCAAGTCCACTTCGAGTTACTCCAAACGTTTACTATTATATTTGACCATCTTGAATTAATACTTATTTAACAAAATCATACTAAGAGTTTTATTACTCATTAGGTCACTTCAACTAAAACAATTTAAAACTGCCACTAAACAGTACCTGTAATCTAAATGGATCTGTCAGTATAATCATCCCCATAAACCTTTCCTTTAATCGTTTTCTAATTCTCCACTTGCTCTTTCTCCTTTCCCTCCAATTCTACTATTTCCACTTCTCACTTCTACTTACTACAACTAGGATTAAATACTACTTTCTATGATGCGAACATTTTTAAAACTGTATATGATTTTATGCTTTTTTGTATTGTATATATATATTATCTGTCTTGTTTCTTAATTACTACTCTGGTTATTAGTCTGTTAAACTATGCTGGAGCTTTTCTCCTCGGGCCTCTGCTGAAAAAGGGCTATTAAGCTCAATCGGACAAACCCGTTCAACTAATGTAAACTAAATATATAAATAAATTACACAGTAATTAAAGATATGTGATGCACTATACCTGGATATTTTTTCAGCACTTTTTTGTTTTATTACAGCTTGCTTTCTAGAAATCCTGAATTTGTATTACTTTGCAAAATAGTGAATTGCGTTAAACAAGCTGAATTCTTCTCTAACAATTAAACTGCCAACAAAAATATAGGCTAACCTAAAATATTTATCTTAGCTCCTTATTTTCAAGATGCTAGTTAAGTAACAAGTGCAAAATGTACTTCTGCAAAGAAGTTTTAGGCAAATCAGTCTTTGTCAGAAAGGGCTAATGCAAAAAAAACAAAACAAACAAAAAAAAAACAGAAAGGTCAGTTCTTAGAAATGAAATTGGCATTTATATCAGCTGTATCTATTTACATTCACAGGATGGCTAGATACATCTTTATCTTTTTAGGCAGACAAGATAAGGCTTTAAAGATTTATTATTGTAGCTGCTTTATAAGCATTATTCTTAATCAGATGGGACATGGGAGGGATCTTAGTTTGCATTCCCACAAAGCCTCTTTACTGCATTAGGTGCTACTCAGGGATTCTGAAGAAACTCCTGATTTGAAGTTAAAAGTGGAATGATAAGAGATTAGCATGCTGGAGTAAATAAAAGCAATTATCAGTGAGATGAGATCATGAACTGATAGCTAAAATGCCTACTGCTACCAGGTTAAGGTTAAATCTTTGCAGACTGTTACTCTTTCTTTATATGCCTCAACTTTATGCATAAAACTACATGTAGTAGTCCTGCGGGTTATGCTTGTCAGTGGATGGAAAGGGTTCCTTCTCAGCCTGATAATCTCCTACTTCCAACAGTGATGCTGAACAAAAAGAAAAGCATATGCCATGTTGGAGGAAATGGCTGCAACCATGATTTTATTGACAAATCATAAACAAATATAAGATTGTGTGCAAAATGTGATATGGTTTGAGAGCTTTAGAACTGATGTCTTGTCTCTTAGCCAAATTGGGCTACCTTACTGAGTACTGCCTCTGGTAGTCACAAGGTGAATAAAGGTCTGTAGTTCCAAAGCATGTGGGCTATTACTAGAGAAGAATGAACTTTAAACTTAATCATCAGGCTCAGCCCCTTAACTGCCTCAAGGGACAACTGTAGCACATCAGTTCCCTACATCTCCTTATACACTTTGATGTCAAGTTTGCCAAACCAACAAAACACACTGAATGTCTGTAACACCTGTCTAACTATATTCCACTCCCTACTGGTAAAGGCAATGCCGCCATATCCTGTGGGAAAACAAATAACTGACTGTTAATGCAAGCACCAGGCAAACATTAATTCCCTAGCTGCCTCTCGACTCCCAGATACTTTTATAATGATACATTTGAGTGAATGTGGTTGCCACTGATTGATAAAAACCCTGCATTCAGACTTTATTTTTGTACCACGTTTCCAGCTATGACCAAGTTCCACTCACAGCATCTAATAGTCTCCCTCCTGTTGTCAGCCAAAGAATAGTTCATAAAAAATGCAGCTACTTTATCATTTGCCCAATGTTGCAGAGGCAGGGTCCCCATCTGTATTACCAGTGATCCAAACTCAGGAACTAACTTGGGCCACTGATAGGATTGGATGGGGGAGTAGGATGAAGCAGCCAATGGTCAGCATTCCTATCCCCAAGGTGAGGAGTTGGGGGAACTTGATCTCCAGGTAGCATCTGGTGGGAACCCCTCAGATATCTACAGGCAAACAAAGGAAAGTGATGATGTCTACTAGCTGCCCCAGCAACTTGGGTCAGTAACTGGCTGCTGTAAGAATGATGCTTCCTGGCTACCTGTATGCATTTCCCCTTGGGAATCCTTCATGATCTAGACATAACACTAAGTCACCTCAAGGTTGACTCCTTGAGGAGTCATGGGGCCCACCAAGAGAAAGATCATATATGGAGTAAGTGGCTGGAGCAGCAGTGAGATCCAGGACTGGGCATGTGCATAGACCAAGTGGAGCAACTGCTGGCTGTGCAGAGGTCGGGGGAAGAATAATAAATAGAAAAAAGTGTCTCATACATAACATTTTCTTACTTATCAGCCCAAAGTAGAACAAATATGTTACTTCTGATATTTAGACGACTAATGTTTATCTCTGGATGGCTAGGCAACCTTCACCCTTTCCTTTTGCTGTGATCAACAATATTGATACAAAATAATGGGATATCTATCCAGGAGAGCTCTGTGCAGACATTTACACATTTACAAATCATAGTCAGTTAGAATCCTGGTGAGTGTGCACAGTATTAATCAAAAAACACACAACAAAAGTCACCACCGTCAAGATTTAATGAAGCTTTCAGGTCTACACCCTTCCTCAGTCTGCTTGTAAGCGAACTATCCATTCATATGTGTGCACAGTACAGCAGGCTTGTCAGGAACCAAAAATTGATGTGCTGCCCCATAGTCAGGTGGAATCACTCATCCTGCAATCATATAAATAAATGGATACAATGAAAGTTAATAAGTATGCAATTCATTGAATAGCAAATTAGTTAAGTAACCAAAAGGCTTGGGTATGCCTATAATGAAAAAGATCCAGATAACACAAGATCCAAATCAAGTATTTGTTTTGGACCCCTTTTTGCTACTTATATTTTTGTCTAGTTTTCCTGAGATGACTAAATGTTTGTAGATGATGCGAAAATCATTGAAACTGTGACATCTGTGAGTGATCAATATGCAATACAAAGTTACCTAGCTAGATTTTGCAAGTGGGCCCTTACAAATGGAGTTGCATTAAATCACACTAAAAGTAAAGTTATGCATTTGGGTGTAGGTAATATTAATTACCTATATAGTATAAACTGGAAAATAATCAGTTAGTGTGGACAGTATGAGGTCTTGGGTATTACAATTGACAAAAAATTGGTTTGTATGACATTTAAGAAAAGGTTTACATAATTACTATTCCATAATTAAAACAATAAATAGAGTGATATCTTCAAGAAATTATAATATAATGATTACAATATACAAAACCATCATAGACCACTATTAGAGTATGGAATTTGATTTTGTATGTACTCAAATTTAGACATTAATAAACTTGAACGAGTGAAAAGGCTTTCACAAGGACAATCCAAGGTTTAAGAAATTTATGTTATGAAAAACTAAAAGACTGAAATTATCTTCAGTGTTTTAGACGCACAGAACAGAGGAGATTAAATCTAGATGTTTAAATACATGAGTAATGAAGAATCAGTGAGAACGTTGGGAATTATTTTAACTCATGAGAAATGTACTAGCAATGATAATATATAGGTTAAATTAGAGGTTTTAAAAATAAGTCTGAGTCAATATTTCTTTCATTTTAGAACTGGAAGTAGATGGAATAAGTTACCCCCTGAGATTAGACAGGAATAAAGGCTGAAAAGGTTGAAAAGCATTTGGACTTATGGCTTGGAAATTTGATATCTTTATCTAGGACATTTTGGAGAATGGCCTGTAATAATCTCCTTTAAGGTCCTTGGCCTGCCTATAACATTGCATATAAATAAAGTTCCAATACAAGATAAGTATTCTGACCACTTAGTCATTCTACTTCCCTAGCCATTTGTTACATGCTACATCACTTAGTCATTCTACTTCCCTAGCCATTTGTTACATGCTACATCACTTAGTCATTCTACTTCTCTAGCCATTTGTTACATGCTACATCACTTAGTCATTCTACTTCCCTAGCCATTTGTTACATGCTACATTTTTCTTTAATAAAAAAATAAAACAAGTAAAACATTATGCAACAGGACAATTAGCACTTTCAGCCTTCTTACAACTTCATCAGACCGCAGTAATAAAATTTTCAACACATTATGTAGTGCATAGTGTGCACTCATTATGTTCCAATAGTAAGAAAAAGACAAACCAGTAAAGCTCCAGAATGGCACATGACCTGACCTTAACAAATGTTAAGCACCTTCTACGAAAGTTGTTAAGGTCCCATGCTAGGCAGTAAAACCTGTCTGTACTGAATAACAAATGACAGTAGCAAAACAAAACATTTATTTCTGCCTGCTGTCCATACAGTTAACATGTCCCTAACTTCTTGTAAAAAAAAAAAGAAAGAAAAAAAAATTAAGAGAACTGCTAGAATGGCAGGATGTGTGTTTGCCTCCATTGTCTGAAGAATGTGACCACTGAAACACAAATGTGTGTCATTATTTAGTGACTTCAAGCCTCAGTGGTTTGTCCGAAAACCACATATTTTATGAGGAACATACCAAAAATAAGAAACAATAATCTAGAAGTCCTAGAAAAATCTGGACAGTTGAGAGATATGGAGGAAAGGCTAAACATAATGGACTATATAACACTACCTCTCTAACAGACCTTGCTAAGTGTTTTATGGCTTTGAAAGCTGGGAAAATACTTTGCAGTTTTTTTTCTCCTTTAACTAGTAATACATGGAGCGGATGAAGCTCCATGTACTACAAATATATATGATTATTTCACTGATCATAATCATTATTATATGTTCTCTACATGGATGCCAGGATTCATATCTCAAGCTTTGCTCTTGAGGTGAATTTCTTGACATCCATGTCTCAAACACGTAATAAGCAGGTCACGATCAGTGAGCCCAATAACATGATTGATCTGCTGATCCATGTTGTTCAATTGTTTAAGGCTCTTCTCTTCTCTTGTCTTGTTTTCTCTTCTCTTCAAGTAAATTTATAATTTTCAATTTCATTAAGAGCAAGGTCACTACAAGTACAATTTATTTGCCAACAATACTACTTTCAGTCTTAGAGGTCCTCAGAGACACCTTCACCATGTAAATTAGCACTGGCTTTCAGCACAGCAAATTTATGTGGCATTAGGGCAACGTATAGTGTGTTCAAACAGGGCATTCTTGTGATGGTTCATACTTATTGCATGCTCGTAAATACATTGTTGTAGCCTGTGTGTTGCTTTGTCTATATAAAATGCTGGACATGCAGCACATAGGGCCACATAATCAACAAATATAGAGGTGCATGTAAAAACCAATGGGATGCAATATAAAAAAATTGCATTTACGGCAAGCTCACCACTTTTACATTCCAGTGTTCATTTGGTTTAAAAAAAATCTTTATTTTTTACACACCAGTGTTCATTTAGTTTAAAAAAATATTTTTTTTCAATCCATTCTATTAAATTCTTACTTCTCTTGAACACAAAGTTAGGTTCAGTCATGTGACTGTGTTGAAATGCTATATAAGCTATTGAAAAAAATGTTACTGCTGTGTGATAAAGTCCTAGGACGTATGAGCATCTTTACTGTACTGTTGACTAATATTTTAATTATTTTATGTTTTATTAAATTTTATGGCCATTTTATAGGTTTGGGCCTTTTCAACAAACTTTGATGGGTAAGCCATTTTGGACTTTGGTCTGTGCCTTTGATAGAAGATGTGTTGTATTATGTAATTTGATGACAAGAGGAGAAAGTGTATCTATCTAATCATTTGACATATGTGGCTCCTGCCTCCTCCCATCAATTGATGCCCATGCCTTCCAGCTGTCCCATGCCTTTTTGAATGCTCCTGCCAGTTCTAAATGTACCACCTGTTTATATAGTCTCTTCCAAGGGTCTGCAGCTCCTTTTGTAAAAAATAAAAAAGGCACTTTTTTCTGCTCCCATTTAAAATGGGTATCATCTAACCAAATCTGGCTCTTTCCTTTTCTGTCTTTAAACCTTAGTGCCATCAATAAACTGTAGGTTAGCTATTAATAAGCAGGGCTGGTGTTAGCAGTTTAGTGGCCCCCAGCAGATGTCAAGTTGGGGGCCCCCAGTCACTTCTAGTCATTGCCACCCTTCCTAAGCAACCTTTTTGTTCATGCTACAAACGTTTACAAGTAGTATGCACAGACTGACGTTTAGCTACAATGCTTTTCCATTACAACAGGCCTGTGTACCACACTATGTTGGCCCATCTACCAAAGGGACATTTACAGTTACTGGCATTTAGTTGCAACAATGATACATTGCAACAACTCTATGTACAGGTCTGGACTTAGGGAAAATGCCACTCTAGGCCTACTGTTTCAGCCACCCTCCCAAACACACACACACACACACACACACACACACACACACACACACACACACACATACCCTCCAGTCTTCCTCTGTTTTCCCCCCATCTTGCGCTCTATATACCATGCGTATTACATTTTTTTCTTCCCTTTCTCACATTTTGCCTTACTCTTCAACATTTTCAAGAAGCCATAACTTCCTATATGCTCTGAAGTGCATTTTAAAGTGCTTTTTTCTTTTTATACAACCTTTCCATCCAGTGATGGCTTGAACAGAAATTATGATTGAAGAATGAAATTGTGTTGCTGTTAAGCTTTAGTTTTCCTTGCATCCTTTCAACACACTTTTCCTGATCAGACAGTACAGTAACGCCCATTTGGAAAATAACTCAAATAAGCCAGCACACAAGAAACTATAGTGTTATAGTTTTTACGGGATGTATTTTAGAGCATTTTTCCATCCTTTTAATCTAATGGTGACCTAAACAAAAAACGAGTAAGAAAATAATTTCAGTTTTATTGTCTTCTTTCTTTCAAGGAAGCCATAAGATGTACCCAAGACTTAATGTTCAAAGATGACAAAATAGTAGTTCACAATAAACTAACAAGCCAGTTGTTTTCTGGATTTGTAGGTCCTATCTGGGAGCTGCCTGCCTCCTTAACCCCCCAAAAAGACTGCCTATGCATCTCTATGGTGTTAGACTGGGATGAAAGCAGAGGTTCAAATTGCCAAAGTCATGTATTTCAAGTGACTGCTGAAAAACATATACATATACATAGCACGCCTCATCACCTCTAACTCTAAAAGGCAGTTACCTGTAAAAGTGCCTGAAGTGTGATTGTGAGGAAAGTGAAAAAAAATAATCATTATAGTAATGTATTCTACTTTGCTGTTCCTAGACAGTGCACTGCCCCTACACAAGCTATAGTAGCCTTCTTTGTATACCTCTGAGGTCTGTGAGAAAAGTAAAAGAAACAATGACCACACTGTCCTGAGCCAAAACACAAGCTATATTGAACTCATCTGCATACCTCTAAGGTTTGACTGTGATGAAAATTAAAGAGGTAATAACCACACAACCCCCCATACACACACACACACACACACACACACATAACCTACAGCAGCTTTCTGTACACACACATCTGAGTAAGGCTTGTTTTAGAATGGGTGCAGTTGAGAGCAGAGGCCGTTATCAGCTTTATCCTAACAGGGTCATATCACAGCATGTTTAGGTTAAACAGCATAATCAGAAAATTAATACGTTTTTTCTCCTCATTTTTCCCCAACCAGCAACAGCTTTTAGATTTAAGTGTCTGAATGTATTGTGATAAATTGTATGCCTTAAGTTTCAAATATAATTACTTCTTAGCTACATTTTTTACTGATAGCAGAAGAATAATGCAGGAATCGTGGCATTATTGGGTGTGTGCACAGACAAACATAACACACACAAGCATAAGCCATAGCAATACTAGTTTTGTACTTATTTCAGAAAATACCAATACACTGTGCAGCATTGGTGCTGCCACCCCAGATCAGTGACTGCTGCTTAGCAGTTGTCAAACAGCAGCAGGGGTAAGTCACTTTTATTTACCTGACTGCGGAGTAATGTAGACCTGTCACTGTACTTGGTTATGCTCATAATTTTGCTCTGTCCTTCATAAAAAAAATGTATTTGCTTGTAAATCATTCAGGATTACAGACAATCAATAAAGTCAGACATCAAAGTTTTATACGTATTGCCCAAAAAAATGCACGTTGGTGCAAAAGGTGCTATTCTATTATTTTTAATTGAATTAGAACAATATTTAAACCTGTTCCTGATTTTGAACCTGTATTTTGCTATTATTAGTGTTGCAATGAATTCTTCACCAAAAAAGTTGAAAGTTATAGTATCTGGTGTTCTGACAGTATTTATAAAACTCCCTGGAAGAGAAAACCATCTCTGAAGATTGGAAGCATCACCTCTTCTTATTTTACTCCACATCAACCAGCTGACTTGTTACCAGCAGGGTGCAACAAGGGATAGTGCTGGGGCCCCTACTTTTGGTATATACTTCTCAGAAGTTCAGGTCAAAACTAAAGGGTTCTGGCTGACCAAGTTTGCAGACAAATGCAAACTAGGTGTAATCATTGAATCCCCAAATGATGTCAGTATACTCCAGGATGGTCTTACACAGACCAACGACTGGTGTATTAGTCATGGTCTCAAACTGAATGCAAAGAAATGCATTGTCATTCCCTTCAGCACAAACAATGTCCCTTCACACTATCAAATCAATAACAATACCCTAAGTACCCATGAAGTGGTAAGGGACCTGGGATCACAGGCTGACAGAGACCTTAACTTTGACCACCATGTATCTACCATTGTAAGGAAAGCTTTCCATGTAGCTCACTTGATTAGTAAAGGCATTGCCTTGAAAGCAAAAGAAGTTATAACTCCCCCTATACTGGGCACTTATCTGGCCCATAATTGAGTATAACACCCCATTCGGTATGTACCATACTTAGTACCTACAGCAATTAGACAGACCAAAGAGGTTTCTAACAAAGAAGATCAAGGGTCTCCAGCATGTGCCTTACCTGGACTGACAAAAATCCCTGTCCCTATAGTCTGTATCATATTGACTTCTTAGGGGAAACTTATGCCTGGCTTACAGAGCAACCCAAGACCTATACCTAATGAACTTACTGCATATACGTAAATCAAATGGGTATAGGTATACCTGCTCCAGGGACTTAAATATATCCTGCAACTTAAATAGGACATGCTGCAGGGATAGATCTATCTCCCAGCGACTGCCATGCCTTTGGAACAGGCTACCAATTCATGTGAAACAGAGTACCTCTATGACACTGTTCAAGAGGAACCTGGATGAGTGGATGGGACATCATAAATTCTTACCAGAGATAGCACCCACAACCCTCCTGGACATGGGCAGTCATCACTAAGTGCAATCTTGGGTATTGACTAGTACCTCTATGGTATTACATTGGGTTGAAATGGCTAGGCTTAAAATGACCTCTGGATCAATAGCCTAGTAATCTCCTATGATCCTATGATGCTATGAATACAAGGTTTGCACTGAAATCAGTCACTCTGGGCTTCTGATCTCTCTAGTGCTTACCTTGGTCATGCTCATTATCAGCTTTATCCTGACAGTGTCATATATATTACAGCCCTGTGCAGCTTAAAGAACAGAATCAGGAAATTAATAAATTAATACATCTTTGCTCCTTATTTTTCTTCAACCAGCAGCAGTTTTTGTGGGGCCTCCAAACAGTCAGTGATGATTAAGGGGGCCCCCTTGCAGCCATGGGTATTGCAGGTAAATAAAGCTGGATATGTTGTTAGTTTTAGTGGAGAGAATGCCCTCCAGCAGGGTTTAACTAAGCCAGGGGCACTATGTCAGTGGTAAAATATTTAATAGAATTGTGAATGCTTTTGCTTGATAAAACACTGTTACCATAACCAAAGATATCTTTGAATTTTAAAGGCAGCATAAATAAGAGTTATTATCCACCTGATTTATTAAATATACAAGACTGCTGTAGGGGGGCTCCAGTGACTGCAGTGTTCACAGGTGCCTAAAGCTGGCTATGTTAATAACACAAAAGATGAATTTCTAAGGAAACATCTTCTTAAGGCAACCACACAAAAATACTTAGGGGTGCGGCTTAGTCAGTAGGTTAATTTTAATTTAACTATCATACAGAAACTATGATAGCTAAAATGTTTAACGTATTCACAACTGCATATTGCCTTCAGTGCATTTGCACTTGACACTCACAGCTCCTTATGGGATCATGACCACTGCTTTGAAATGATTTCCTTAATCAAGTGGCTTATCAATTAATAATAAGGAAAATGTGAAAGAGAGGCATGTGACAAAGAAAAATTACACTGAGATAGTTTGCCTAGGGTATACTGCAGAGGAAATATTAACCATTGTTTGTTACTCATAGGTTTATACTAGGCTAACAACCACTAGGTATTTACAAGCCTAGCAGTGCAACCCAACCCAGTATTGCCCCAGAGATCCTTGGATGCCTATATGTTGGGGTATGTTAGTAAAGAGGGAGTGAAGGGTTATGTTATTATGAATACTTTTATACTGTATATTAATAATGTCATAATGGAATGAGCTACATGTTATTAAGAGATATAGCATGAAATGTCATACATACAGAAAGATGTACTCCTATTGCCAATGTACATAGCTCTTCAATGGAAATATTGTAAGTTATTTAGCATTATGAAAGTATTCAATATTTCCATAATTTTATTAATATTGTCATGCCCATGTGAATTATTGCAGGGTATCAGTTGAAACATCAGTTGATGCTTCATAAAAGGGTACTTTTCCGTTAAACCCCTACCACTTCACGCTCACTGTCTATAACCCACTGTAAACTATATAACATTTACAAATATAATTCAGCACAAGTTTAACATGCCCCACCCTCAAAGTGTATGCCAACTAATAATAAATGTCAACTGTTATAAACCTAGAGGCAAATTTAATTTCATAATTTTAGCCAATAACTGCTTTGCCTGTCACACTAAACAAATAGAATTTCTGGTGTACAGATACTAAAATGTTACAAGCGTTATCACTTCAACTGTAACTATTAATACTATTTATTATTATTTCTACACCACTAATATCTCAAAACTAGTGGTTAGCTCACCAGTCCCAACGGAAATGATATATCACATTCTGTAAGAGTAAAATTATAACCCAGTGACACAGAAGTCCACTAACCTGGACATTGCTTAATGACATAAAAAAAACAAGCGCTACAACTACTGATTATGCAATCAAACTGAGACGAGCTGAGTAGTTTGTAAAGTGAAGCTAGTGTAACAGTGATTATTAACCTGGTGATCTTAGACAGACCATTTTGTTATCGAAATTTGTTAGGTAGCAGTGTGGGCTAGTTGCGTGGTTGGATCAGGGACTGTAGTTGTAGAACGATTACTAGGGTTACCACCTGACTTGTCCCTTTTTCAAATGCCCAAAGTGGAAAATTTTTGGTGCAAACGTCCGATTTTGTAGGGAAAAACATACCCACGGCCAGTACAAAAGACAGCTGTACAAACCATATAAATTGCATTAGTTTGGAAGGTTCTGTGCACATGTAACATTCATGTAGTGGTACTCAAAAATGGCGAGACGCATGGTAGGGGTTTAGCGGAAAAGTACCCATAAAAGTGTTATGGACACTTGCAACATAATTTGTACATCTTTAGCAACACTGAGTGCTAGATGCACTGTTAATTATGGATACAAACGTTCATGCTTCTTTAAAGATCTCAAAAAAAAAAAAAAAAAAAAACAGAGAAAGAGAGAGACAGAGAGCAGTCAGAAAGAAACTTGTTGGCTTCACATGAAAGCTTAAGTCTGTCTGAACAAAGTGCAGGTAACATGATGCATCTAAGTTGTTTGAGCTCCAAGATATAAACAGATCCTTTAGTTTTTTTTTTTTTTTAAATAATAATATTAGTGAATGGATATAAAAACTTTGAGCATGCTGACTGTTAGCATTGCAAAGAACAGCGATCACTGAAAAAGAAATGTTTCCATTTTTTTAAACAACATCTACTTTCATGAGATATTTATAGCGGCTTTTGTTTTTGAATTGTAATATTACAAAAATGATCAGGGATGTGAGGCTGTAACTTGGCTGCTACAGCCATCAGGTTAGGCAGACATTTATTCTATCTGTTTATTCTTATTTGATAACTCAGTAAGTGGGTTGGTCATCAGACCCTGTTCAGCCATGACCAGAGCCAAACGAAATACAAAGACAGGCAACACTACAAGCAAACATGCATAAATACACTAGGAAGATGTTCAGTTTTACAGTTCATGTTACATTTAAACAAATATGGTCAAATATGTTGGGCAGATGAAAACCGAGGGGTGACTGTGAACTACTTAGCATCCAATACAGATGTCTATAAACATTTAACATATCAATTAAACAACATGTCTGCCATTTTGCAATATAGCTACCATGTATTTACATATATTTGCCAATAAACATGTTCAAGTCATCATCAGATTACATTGCTGTGTAAAAATTAGAATTATGTATCCAGATTTGTATGTTTTTTTTACCACTGTGTCTGTAGCAGTGACATGCATCATTTTAAAACAGGTGCTCCTTCAGCCTGATTTTAAAGCCCTTCAAATGTTTTGAGACCTTGAGTCAGACTCTAAAAGACTTGCTCTCAGTGTAAGGCCTATCCATAAGGCAGGCTTATACTGGAGTAAGTCACTTACACCAAGAACAAGTATTTTAGAATTGGGCCTTTATTTCCTTTCGTATGTAATACCATGTCACTAGTCCTACCCTAGAGAAGGCCTTTTCACTTATGTGAGACAAAAGATTGGTCTGATCAATGTAATTAATTCATCTTTATTTTTTCATAAATGATATGCCTGCTACTTTGTACTTAATGTAGATCTTGGGAGGGGGCAATTGCTTAGTTTTATTACTTTAAACAGCAGTGGTCTTAGCAGTAGTGCAGCTTTGTTCTGAATGGTAAGTCAAGTGAAACTTACTTAGTAATTCTCAATTATGGGTTATTGGCTCTGCAAGCAGAATGAAATGGCATGTATTAATTCAGCCTTGTGTAATATTTATATATTTGAGCTGTATGTCATAGTAATACTTTGCAGGCTACATTCTATTTTTGAATTAATACATTTCAAGCTATAGCTGACCTTTCATTTGGAGATGGTAGAATGAATATCTTGTGACATGATTTTAGTTGGGCAAGCACTTTTTAGCTGTTTTGGTATGTCAGTCAAATGACATGGACGCGTATAGATGAGGCCAAGGTTCTTTTTTCCCTTATGTTTCAAATTAGATTATTAAAAGTGTATTTCAGTATTAGGGGTCTGTTTTAAGACTTTCTGGGCAGAGGTAATCTAGTTTATTATTTTAGGTCTAGTGAGAAAGATTTGCACAATTTCCCTGCAGCTTTTCCTGTTGAAAATCATCAGGATTGTCAATTTCTAGTAAAAGTATATTATCTGTGCACATTAAAACATTAAGGTAGATCATAAGTAAAATAACTGGCAAATAAGGAAAAAACAGAGAGGCCCTGGCAGTGATCCCTCTGGAATTCCACTAAAAATGTCTTGGTTTCTGACAGGTGGTATTAGTATATACCTGGAATGTTTTTTTTTTTTTTTTTTTGAGAAAATTATTAAGCCACTTTAGGATACTTTCTCCAAAGTTAAGCCTTGAAAGTTTCTTATGTGGTATTTTATGACCTAGTTTGAAAAGCTTATATCGATCTAAAAAGTCCAGCCTTTGAATGTTCTTTATTCATATAATTTCAGTTTTGTTTACTTTGTATAAGGTGATGACAGTGCTAAAACCTTTTAAAAAATTATGTTGTTGGTGACACAAAAGCACCTATTTTTGTATACACACATGAAGATCACCTTGCATATAATCTTTTCAAAGAGCTTGCTAGTAGGTAGAAATTCACTATAGGCCTATAATCTTTTGACGCTTTAGAGAAGGGTATTTTTAGTAGGGTAGTATTATAGCACGATTAAATTGCTCAGGTACTACTGCTTGGTTACAAGCAGGTTGTAAATAAATGTTATTGTTGTGGTTGTTAATGTTGCACCTATCCTTAAGAAGGCTGGATGGAGTTCATTCAGTTTAGTTCCTGATAGCCTAGCTCCATGGTACAGAGGGACAGTGCCCTAATTGTAACTTAGACAACCTGGGTTTGATTAACGGACTTTGCATTGGAGTAACCAGATTTGGGGGGGGGGTAAAGGGCCAAGGCTCACTCACCTCTCCTAGGGTTAAGGAGAGTTATGTGCACTTGGAGCAAACAAACTGATTCAATTTCCCACTGCTTTGGGGGAAGGGTGGGGTTGCTTGCAGAAATGAGTGGACATCCTCCACGGTCAGTCCATTGTACTTCCTTTCTCCAGCACTTTACCAGCTTCATGCAGGGAAATAGGGCTCAAGCACAACAGATTGAACCACCCTGGTGGTTGTTGAAATTAGGGCCACCTCTAGTTGATTGTCACCCTGGAGATGGGAAAAAAAGAGGCTTTATTGGCCATTAGGAGGCTGATAATTGACAGTGATGGCAAAGATGACAAAAATAAACCAAAAATAGCTTTTTTCTTTTTTTTTTTTAATTTTTCTTAAAAGTTTTTTTTTGTATCCTTTGCTGTTGTTTCTTTAAAGTGGAAATCTGAGGTATAATTGTACAGAGTGGCCATACATTTTAGCATTCTGTTAAACATATTGGACTGAGGTCCTTTATTGACTGTAGTGTTGAAAGTAGGATGTATTTATACTCTGTAAATTCAGGCTGGTTAAAGACCACTGAGTAAGAATTACTGTCAGCTTTTGAGACTATGAATTGCTCAGGTTGTTACATTAATTATTCCTAAACATGCAAAAGGCTTGAGAATAAAACACGTTGATTGTTCCTAAGGCTGGTAACTTGACCTATACTGGTTGTTAACTTGGTTGTTTTCCTGTACTCTAGGTAGATTTGTTGACAGCAATCACCTGATGATTTTTAGTCTTCCTATGTTAGGTTTCATTGTCTAATAAACTTATTTTTTATCATTTCTACCGTCTTAGTTTTCTCAGAGTTACAGGGTTGCCTTGTACCACTGATCATTTTTTAACAGATAACTGAGGGTGATGTTTGGATCCATTTGATGCAGAACACAGCTATTTGGGGATATCTTTTTTGTTTGGAAAGAACATCTGGTGAAGACTAGAAAGGGGTCACAGTCTGTTGGGCAGTATTTTGAGTTTCAGACAATGCTGTTTTAGATTGGCTATGAGTAGATCTATAGTTTATTTCTTTCCTGTGTTTGGGTTTACTCTGGGTTGCATAGTCAGTTGCTTTACTTCTTGTAGTTGTAGACATCTGCTTATTTGTGATGAATCTTGTATGAGGGCACTAATATTAATGTATCCCAGCAGGACTGCATATTATACCTTCTCAACCTGTAAACACTGAAAATAGGAGCAAAGGCTTTTGAAAAGTATGTGTATCCAGCCAAAAATATGAATAGCTAATAAGCATAACATCTGAATAGAAAATATTATGCAACTTCCCACTTCCAATAGGAATGAGGGATACTATTCAGAAACACGTTTAAAAATCAAAGAGTGATGCAAAATATAAGCACATTATCAAAGAGATGGTGTCAAATCTGTAGACTTTAATGAACTGTATTGCAAAATTCTGCTGCACAAGGTCATTTATTTTTGTTTCTCAACAAGACGCATAAAGCTATTACCCTTATATACTATCCTACCTTTTCTATCAGTACCCTATGTCCTAACCACCTACAAACATCTCACCTTTACTGAATTTCACCATCTCTTCCAGCAAACTTTACTAGCAACTCAGGCAGCCTCCCGTAACCACATAAACATAACATCTACATCTATCTACCTACTTCCAAAGTATCACAGACTAGCCCACATTACTTATCTCCAAGTCAGGAAATCTCTAAACATTTTCTCTAAAACCCTAAAGCTCACACATAGACCTCAACAACACCCCTTATTACATGGTGACATTCACCCTAACCCTGGCCCCAACAATAAGGATACCACTGACCCCCATAAACACATTCCCTCCACCTCTTACACCCCAGCAAGACCTTCTAACTCTCTCTTTATAGCACATCTCAACATTCGTAGCTTAAACAACAAAGTACCCACCTTCATGCTCTCCTAGATGTGCATTCTTTTGACATCCTATGACTCACAGAAACATGGCTAAAACCTGCAACCCAGGACAATGAAATCCCCACCTGGATACAATATTTTGAGACTAGACTGCAAAACCAAAACGGGTGGAGGCGTAGCCATTCTTTACAAATCAGGGCTACAAGTTACTTCATTCAATATGCAACTACCTACTGATAGTAATGCTGAAATCCTTACTGCTAAACTCCAAATCAATGCCTTTAAATCCATCTATTTAATATGCTCCTACTTTCCTCCTGGAAATAACATCAATACCCTTGAAAATATCAGTAGTTGGCTCTCTACTTACTTACCACAAGAAACCATAGTGCTGGGTGACTTTAATACAGACTGGACTACCTGTAGTTCATCCAAGCCTACTACACATATAAACCTATATGTTTTTTCCCAAACAATTACCACCCCCACTAGAATCCATAAACCTAACAACAAAGAAAGCACCTTAGACTGGATCCTTGTTAACAATCATCCCATTACATATAAAGCAGGCACCCTTCCTGATGACATTAGTGACCACTCACTGACCTATATAGTCAGACAAAAGATCAATATTCCCAACTCAAACATGTACAAAACTACACAGAGCAACAAAAATTTTAACCCAGAAAGCTTCCAAACTGAACTTAAGGCATGCAACTGGTTGCCACTAAAACACCTCCAAATAGAGGAAGTAGTGTTATACTTTAACACCAAATTCTTACAAATCCTAGAAAGAGGACTAAAACTGCTCTATGGCTTACAAATGAAACTAGATATAAAATCCCACTAAGAAATAAAATTTGGGCCAAATGGAGAACTATTAAAAACCCAACAGATAATTAAAAATTTAGGAAATGAGGGAATAAGCTAGTCATAGTGGATGACAGGCTTATGGTAACAGGGGGTAGTGAATTGGCTAGACATTGGATGGCCTCAGTAAAGAAGGTATTAAAGGCATCAGCAATATGCTTAGGATCGTCATGGGTGGTGCCTGATGGGGTTGGTGTTTTGGTCAGGTATTAACAGACTCTTACTTCCAGGTCACTCTAAAACACCAACCCCATCAGGCACCACCCATGACAATCCTAAGCATATTGCTGATGCCTTTAATACCTTCTTTACTGAGGCCATCCAGTCTCTAGCCAATTCACTACCCCCTGTTACCACAAGCCTGTCATCCACTATAACTAACTTATTTCCCTCATTTCATCTACAACCAATTCCAACATCCCTCATTTGCACCCTTCTTCAAAAACTCAAACCATGCACCCCCTCAGCTGACCTTCTACCAGATGAATATCTGCAAAAAGCAGCAAAAGTCATAGCCTATCCCATTTCCATCCTAATAAATAGAACAATTACTGAAGGAACTATCCCACCTATCTGGAAAATCTCCCACATCATCCCTCTGCACAAGGGTGGTAACTCTACTGAATTCTCAAACTTTCGCCCAATAGCCTTACTCTCTCCATTAGCAAAAATCATGGAAAAATGCATTCACTGACAACTACTCGACCATCTTCTCCAAAATAACTTACTAGCTGACTGTCATCATGGTTTTAGGCCATTCCACAGCACCACAACTGCCCTCTTATCCTTTTCTGACTGCATCAACAAAAATTGTAATAACAACACTCTATCCTCTGCACTCTTTATTGACCTCTCAAAAGCCTTTGATATAGTTAACCATCAGCTACTTATGGATATACTTAAATCCCTCTCACTTGATACACAGGCACTACAATGGTTGAAGTCCTACTTAGAAAACAGGCAACAAGCTGTGCTCTGGGATAATAATCTATCCAAATGCCTTCCTGTTACCCTTGGTGTCCCTCAAGGCTCTATTTTGGGCCCTCTCCTATTCTCAGTTTTTATAAATGATCTAAATGTAAAAATTCCTCAAGCTACCTGAATACAATATGCAGATGATTCATTGTTAATATGCTCCACTACTTCTTTATCTGAACTCTAGTCCCTCACCCAAAAAGTATTTAACGTAGTAAAAACTGGTTCTTACAGTGCTGCCTTCTCCTAAACCCCCCAAAAACAAAATTATTGCTCTTTGGTCCTGCACTAAAGTCCTCACAAATAGACTTCACAGTGATATCTAATAGTGGCACTGTCATATCTCCCGACCCAATCACCAAACTCTTAGGAGTAACAATAGACCACAACCTTAACTTTGACACACACATCAACACTACAATAAAATCAGTTAACAGAAAGCTAGGCTCCCTTTACAGGATTAAACCCTTCTTTACTCCAGTAGCTAGAACTACTATTGCCCACACCCATCTTATCTCTACCTTCCTCTACGCCTCACCCATTTATACCAATCTATAGGGAAAAAAAAGGAAGCCAATCTGGTGGTCCCCTGCCATAAACAAACTGTACAACAGGAGGAAGAAACTGTTGCAAAAGAGAGTAAAATCCCATGAGTGGAGGAGCTCCCTGGTCAGCCTCAGTAAGAAGCTGAGATCCCTTATAAGATCCTCCAAAGCTAGCTAGGAAAACAAAATTGCCACTAAATCCAAGGACTACCACAAAGCATTCTATAGTTATGTCAGGAATCTAGATGGCAACACCCAGATCTGCTGTGAGTTACAGCACAAAGGCACGAAAATTACAGAACCAACTATTGCCAACATCCTGGCAGACAGGTTCAGTGCTAACTTTACCCCCCTCTCACCCCCTAAAGGGCCCATATCTATACAGGAAGAACGCAGAGTCCCTGTAATCACAACTAAGCAGGTAAAAGCTTCACTCTCTAAAGCCAAAAACACAGCGTCCATGAGACCGGACAACATCCCAGGCTGCGTTTTACACAAACTTCGGAACAAATTGGCTCCCCATTTAAGCACCATGTTCAATAATAGCCTTGCATCAGGCTTTGTGCCCACTGAATGGCACACAGCAACAGTTATCCCACTCCACAAAGGGGGACCCACCACTGATCCAGGGAACTATCGACCTATTAGCCTGACGAGCCTGGTCTGCAAGGCCATGGAACGTATCATCATGGAACTCATAAACAAAGACATTGGTAACCTCCAAACTCTGGATCCCACCCAGTTTGGGTTTGTGAAAGGCAGATCATGCCTCCTGAACCTGATCGACTTCTTTGAGGCAGTCACTAAAGCTGTGGATGAGGGTAAGGTGGTTCACACAGCCTATCTTGACCTCGCCAAGGCTTTCGACACCATCCCCCATTCTGGAATTATAGCTAAACTCACTAAACTAGGTATAAATCCCTACGTCACAAGATGGGCTGCCAACTGACTCACTGACAGAACCCACACTATAAAAGTTGCAGACTCCAAATCTGACCTCAAAGCAGTGACAAGTGGAGTACCACCGGGTTCTGTCCTGGGACCTCTCCTGTTTGGTATCTACTTCTCTGAAGTAGAGGCTAACATAGAAGGCCTCTGGCTAATGAAGTTTGCAGATGACTGCAAACTAGGAGCCATAGTCAAGTCCCCAAATGATGTGGACATCCAACAGAAGGACCTCACTGAGACAGATGCCTGGTGTTAGAGTCACGGCCTCAAGCTCAGTGCCAAAAAGTGCAGTGTTATCCCCTTTGGTAAAAACTCTCTACCCATGAACTACCACATAGGCAGCAATCTACTTAACACCGAATGCGTGATAAGAGACCTTGGGACCCAGATGGACTGTAGTCTCTCCTTTGATAGTCACATCGCCACAGTAGTCAGGAAGTCCTTCTATGTGGCACACCTCATCATAAAAGGGTTCTCATCCAGGAAAAAAGAGGTCATTGTTCCCCTCTACTCATCACTCATTAGACCCATTATAGAGTACAACGCCCCTTTGGAATGTACCTCACAAGACATCTGCAGCAGCTGGAAAGGCCACAGAAGTACCTCACAAAGAGGATTACTGGCCTCAAACAAATGCCCTACACTGATCGCCTCAAATTACTCCAGCTTTACTCCGTAGCATATCACCTACTCCGAGGTGATCTCTGCCTAACATATAAAGCTATGTCAAACCCAGAGCTGTTGGACATGCTACACCTGAAGAAATCCCCAATCCCTTCAAGCTACATGCTCTAGGGACCTAAACCTTGTCACCACAATAAATAGGACATGCTGGAGGGATAGATTCCTGTCTTAGAGACTTCCTATACTCTGGAACAAGCTACCCATCTATGTCAAGCAAAGTTCTTCATTAGCACTCTTCAAGAAAAATCTTGATGAGTGGATGGGAAATAGGAAATACATCCCGGGGATCACTTCTGTGTCTGTGCTGGACAGTGGCACAGGAAAATAACTTTCTTGGGTGGCGTAAGCTATGGTACTTTGCTGGATAGGCTTACGTAGACCCTTGGGCTGATAGCCTAGTACCTACCTATGAACCTATGTGGAATTAGAAATGCTCATTTTATTGTAAAATGCTATTTTGCTTGCAGTCTAGCCAGAGGGAGGGGAAATGACAACAAAAAAGAAAGAAAGTTAAAAAACAATAGGAAATAATCTGAAAACGTATTTTTAAAATTTGTTACTATGAGCATTAAGTAAACTGATGATTCAGGCTATAATGTTTTATGCCTTGCTTGGAACACATATAAAAAAAAAGTTATTGTGTTTCAGCAATAGATCAGCTACTCCAAGAAAAACAGTAGTCAATAGTTGAGAATTAAATGAATTTGCCACAGATCCACATAGCATTAATCATATTTCCGTTGAAAACTACTTTGTTCAAATATGCGACATTCTGAGAAGCTGCGAGTTGACTAACAGCACCTGTGAAAAAATCATGAGCTTCCTAGAACGTTGATTGTACTGTGCAAATATCAGAACAAGTCTTTTCACGGTGTGAGACTCGCAAACATAATTGTAACATGAAATCCTTTTACATTTCTGTAGTTCCATTTAACATTACTTAAACAGATACAGAAAAGAGGAAACTGACCTTAGTTTTCCTTCCTTTAGCGACATTATGATAAGAGATGCACTAGTACACCAAAATTCAGGCTGCAATTGAGAGGACATGCACTGCTAACATATGAACGAACTTCCTTAAAGATACAAGCAGTCTTGCAAACATGTCAAAATAAAGTAACAAGCTATTATGTAAAACAAAGGCTACATCAATTTTAGTCTCAAACAGATTTAACCTAACGGCAACCAGAGAAATATCGGAAACCTTAAAAGCAGACATCACAAGTATAATATCATTTTTTTAATAGTTTAAAGGGTAGCACTTTTGACATGAAGTTAGGAAGATCATTTGAGGAGCCTAGAGGGAGTTTCTAGTTGCTCTAGACCACCATCTGGTTGAGAGTTATACTTAAGATCACTCAGTAAGCTAAAGTTGTCCAAGGAAATTAATCCAGTACTACAGGAAACAACTCATTAAAAGCAATCAGCTTTAACTCTGTAGATTAATTACCGAAGAGACAGTGACAGCTATGTAAATAAGCTTAATAGTGCATCTAGAAAATAAGACTTTAAGTTTTTTAAAGCATTTAGGAAAAAACAAGCCATATAGCCATGGCCTAGGCTGTTAAGTAACAGCTAAATGGGTTAAGGGCAAGACAGAACAGCAGTGGTGACAGTCACCCTGGACTATCCCCCTTTGAAATTTTATCCCTGGGATAATAATTTGTTCTTTATAATGGCTTAATTTCAATGTGGTCTGCCACTGTTTCATGGTCATTTGCAGTCGATCAGTGTAGGATGTATCTTATACATTTTTAAGCACTCTTTTATCTATGAATGTGGGATACTATCAAATGCTTTTTTGTAGTCAATCCATGCCATATTTAGATTCTTTCCCTTTTTACAGTTCTCCACCTGACTTTATTTAAGAACAAATGATCCTTTGTTCCATATGACTTTCTTTTATTGCCCTTCTGTTCTACTGCTATAATTGAGTTTTCTTCTAAATGACTATAAACTCTGTTGGCATCAATTCCTGTGTATAATTTATACATCATCGGAAAGGAAGTTATTTTTCTGTAATTTTTAAGATAACCTGCAGGTTCACTCTTATGTAGGAGCATTGTTTTTCCTGTTGTTAGCTAGGTTGGTGTCTGCTTGGGGTGCGTATATAAATAGCTCTTACTTATGGCTAAATCCTTGTGCTAAGATGTTAATACTTTTAGCTAAAAGTTAGGTAATGCATCTGGGCCTGGGGTTTTCCAATTAGAGGCTTTTCTTAACTAGCTTTGTGGCTCATTTTATGATTGAAAAGGGTCCTTGGACCAACTCACTCAAATATAAATTTAAATAAACCACCATCTGAGTCTGTCCTTATGACTACTCCCTAATCAGTTTGCATGTTTCTGCCTTACTCTGAGCTCTTTTACCTTACTAAATAATCTTCAAGGTAGTAAGATGTTAAAGGCCCGCTGATGTCTATATAAACCAGATTCAATGACACTCCTTTGTCCAGCTTTGCTGTTGTTCAGGAGGGTGGACTGGCAGCTCTTTATGTCAGTGAAGAAATGCTATCTAGAGTAGTTGTGCTGAGGTACTTCCTAGTGTTTGAATACTCTGACTAGAATGCCATCTATGCCCAATATTTCATCCTTCTTTAAGCTGACCAACTCATTTTCAACACACACACTTCCATACCTCTCTACCTCCTAGTGCAAAACAATCTAGACACAGCCAAAAATGATGGGTAGACGAAAGCCCAAAATCAGAGTCTGATTTTAATTATTGCTGTTATAAATGTAGAAACTTGCTAGAATAACTCATAATTCTACATTGTTGGAACATTTAAAGATTTAAATAAGGCCACCCCTAAACAGTTTATAAAATAGAAAACAGCTTTATTGTAATCAATCTAGCCTCACAATAGGTACCTGATAATCTTCTTATCTTCCTAGTAAAGAATCTCTGCACCTTCTCAAGTCTAGAAATGTTTATTCTAGAGTAAATACCAAATCCCGATCCACATTCTATAACTGGTCTAATAACTGTTTTGTAAACTGGCATCTTGACAGCTTCATCCGTAGAAAAAGATGATTCTTAAAAGGGTCCTAATAAAACTTATTTATCTTCCCCTCAAACTTCAATTTATTACCCAGTATGATCCATAAGCTGTCATAAGAGAAACTGTTTTTAATGACCGAGCAGTCTAAACTATATGGATACTTATGATTCTTCTTCTCCATGTACATCATGTTACATTTTGTTTCATTAAACCTTGTGCCAGTAAGCTGGGCCTTTTCAAAGAGTGAGTCTAAATAGTGTTGGGAATACAAGCTGGTCATTCATAGAAGTAACTACCCCTGCCACTTTTGTATCATATGCAGTCTTTCCAACTCAGCATTTATCAGCTGTCAGGATATCAGACATAAAACTATGACAAAGAAAAGGACTCAACACTGAGCCATTGAGGATAGATTACTTAATCTAAACCCCTGAATGGCCACATTAGCTGATCCTTTATGCAGACAGTTCATAACCCACCTAATGACAAATGGTTAAATCTCTGATCTTCATCAAGGAGAAAACCTGTAGCCAAACTTAGATTAAACAGTTTGAGGAGTATATCTGGCAGGGTATAGTTAGTGCTGCTTATTAGACATCCAGGGATATCATCAGGCCTCATAGAAGTGCTGTTTATTAAACATCCATGAATATCATCAGGCTCCATAGAAGTGCTGCTTATTAAACATCCAGGGATATCATCAAGCGCCATAGAAGTGCTGTTTATTAAACATCTAGGGATATCATCAGCCCATGGAAGTGGTGTTTAATTAAACATCTAGGGATATCATCAGGCTCCATAGAAGTGCTGTTTATTAAACATCGAGGAATATCATTAGGCTCCATAGAAGTGCTGTTTATTAAACATCCAGGGATATCATCAGGCGTCATAGAAGTGCTGTTTATTAAACATCCAGGGATATCATCAGGCGTCATAGAAGTACTGTTATTAAACATCCAGGGATGTCATCAGGCCCCATAAAAATGCTGTTTATTAAAATCCAGGGATATCATCAAGCGCCATAGAAGTACTGTTTATTAAACATCCAGGGATATCATCAGGCCCTATAGAACTGCCGTTTATTAAACATCCAGGGATATCATCAGGCCTCATAGAACTGCTGTTTATTAAACATCCAGGGATATCATCAGCTCCATAGAAGTACTGTTTATTAAACATCCAGGATTTCATCAGGCCCCAGAAAAGTACTGTTTATTAAACATCCAGGGATATCATCAGCCCATGGAAGTACTGTTTATTAAACATCTAGGGATATCATCAGGCCCCATAGAACTACTGTTTATTAAACATCCAGGGATATCATCAAGCCCCATAGAAGTACTGTTTATTAAACATCTAGGGATATCATCAGGCCTCATAGAAGTACTGTTTATTAAACATCCAGATATATCATCAGGACTCATATAAGTACTGTTTATTAAACATCCAGGATTATCATCAGATCCCATAGAAGATGTATTTTTGGTCTAAAGCTGCACTTTCAGTGCATGTTTCTTTATGATAATAGGACGTTTAAGGGATTTGGGGATATGTGGACATTGGAAAGAAGTGACTGAGGTAAAAGTAACACTGAATTTGTTTCTTAGTATACTGCCAATGTCTATAGAGTTTAAATATGTTGAACAATTTTTAATAAGTTCAGAACAATGTTGAGTGTTATTTCTTAGTTTCCTAATATAGCTGAAGAAAGATTTATATTTGTCCTTAGCATCTGATGCTAACTACAGTCATAGGCTGCTTTAGTAAACCCAGCAGTATTTTTCAAGATTTTAGCAATACTTCTTATATTATCCTTGAAAAGGGTTTCTGAATATTCTGTATAATTTAAGGATTATTTTTCTTTTATTGTAAGGTTTATGCTGGAGGACCACCAAGGAGGCTATTTTTTTTTTTGAATTCCCTGCTACATTCCTGTCATATTTTGTTTTGGTTGAGATTGACAGCTCTATACATTTATCTTAATGGGCATAGACCTCCTGTGTGAGGCTTCTTGTCATTGTCAAAACTAATGCTACCATGGGTGAACTTTGAAACCTCATCATAGAATTTGATGATATTAGTATATTTGAAATCCCTGAATTTTGAGATATTAGAACCATGGGCTTTGGAGATTTTGAAGGTTAAAGTCGCTAGTTTATGGTCCAACTAAATTGGTGGAGATACCTCAGGAATAATACATGAAGAGGTTATAGTTGTAACAACCAAAATGAGACTATTGGGTTTGTTATCTACCTAATACAGGGAGTTTTTGTTTTTAAATACTTCTAACTTCTGTACATACCCTACATTTGAGGAATAGGTACTCCCATTTATTGAGTGGTAGCTAAAGCTTCCCAATGTAATGAAGTTCTTGTTTGTAAGAAGTTCATAGAGTACTTTTAGAAATCTTACATAATTATCAGGGGACATGAATGGAGTCCTGTATCAGGCTATAAAATGATAGTTTGTCCTGTTTAGAATGATCTGGAGTTCCCTGAGTTCTGTTTGTAGGTCTCTGAGAATCTGCATAGAGGCGATGTGGTCCTTAATAAATATGGAGATGCCACCACAGTTGCCTTTGGGTCTAAAGATATGGTAAGTGTGTGATTTTTTTCTGCTGAATAGTTGCATACTGGAGATGTTTGATTAGCTTTTGCATACCCTACATCAACTTTATTACAAGCTAAGTACAAACTTGCAATGTTATAAGATAGTACTGAATTTTATTTTTTCTGTTTATTCTTTCATTGAATATTGTGTTAAAAATAGTATTGCATTTATTTGCATATTTGTTTACTAAAAATTGCAAGCTCCTCTCTGTCTCTCCCTGTCTGCAGTTAGTTTATTCATCTTATTTCATTGTTATTCGGTGTAGAAGTCTTAGCCTAGAGGGATTCTCTGTGCCTTAAAGTCTTAGTCCTTTATCTCTGAAATTATTTCTGCAGAATAGTTGGACACTGGAGCTGTTTGGTTAGCTTTTGCATATGCTACATCAACTTTATTACAAGCTAAGTACAAACTAAGTGTTATAAGATAGTACTGAATTTTATTTTTGTTGTTTATTATTTCATTGAATATTGTGTTAAAAATAGTACTGCATTTATCTGCCTATTTGTTTACTGAAAATTGGAAGCTCCTCTCTGTCTCTCTCTGTCTGCAGTTAGTTTATTCATCTCACTTCATTGTTATTTGGTGTAGAAGTCTTAGCCTAGAGGGATTCTCTGTGCCTTAAAGTCTTAGTCCTTTATCTCTGAAGTTATTTCTGCTGAATAGTTGCATACTGGAGCTGTTTGGTTAGCTTTTGCCCACCCTACATCAACTTTTTACAAGCTGAGATAAGTACAAACTTGCAGTGTTATAAGATAGTACTGAATTTTATTTTTTCTGTTTATTGTTTCATTGAATATTGTGTTAAAAATAATACTGCATTTATCTGCCTATTTGTTTACTGAAAATTGGAAGCTCCTCTCTGTCTCTCCCTGTCTGCAGTTAGTTTTCCCCACCCATTCTATGTTCTTGTTGTGATATTAATCTTGGTGGCTTTGGAATTGACTGCCCCTCCTGTAAATTTGTGTTTGAACACTCCTCCTGGGCCCATCTCATTTGCTCACTCAACTGAGTACAGTGAGATCATATTTTGATTTCAGACACTCCTACCATTCCCATCTGTTCAGCCCTATTCCAGCTCTATCCTAGTCTAGTTTCAATAGCGCATCCTGCCTAATACAGAGAGAACATTTGAGTAGGCATACCCACTTAGGCCCTGAACTTGTCTGATTGAAGGCTGCTGGAACAGGGCTCAATTCTGAGGGTTTTTACCAGTTAATTGGGTAATTTGTTCAAATCAGTTTCTTGTTTTCTATTGTTTTATATATATATATATATATATATATATATATATAACAATTTGCACTTTATCTACTTTTACTGTATTTGTGTTTTTTCCTACTTTATTGCCTTATTTTGCTTTTGCTTCTTCTTAAAAGTACTCAATTGTGTTTATTCTGCTGCATTTATTACTGCTTGGTAGTAGCCTGATTAAATTGTAACTGTTATTCTAAGTCTTTTGGTTATTGCACTTGTGCTTCAGACCAGTTGTTTTACATTAAGAAGGTTTGTGGTCTGCACTGTTGTGGCAGGACAGGTAGCTTACATCCTTCTAAGTTGGGAATTGCTGATTGAAGGCTCAGTGTCTGTTATTCTAAAAGTTTATTGGTTCTGGTTTAAGCACTCGAGCTCCAGGCCAGTTATTTCACATTAAGAAGGTTTGTGGTCTGCACTCTTGTGGGAGGAGAGGCTAGATTCTACCCTTGTGAGCTGAGAATTTCTGGTTAAAGGCTTACTGTGCCTGCTCATTTGAACTGTTTTTTTTCTGATATTCGTGCACCTTGTCTGCTGTAGCATAGACTAGATTCAAGCCTGCTGAATCTTGCTTTGTTTATATAACTTGAGTACTAATCCAGGCCATCTTTTTTGGAGAAGGTTCCACTGCACCCTCGTGGCAGGAGTGTGCAGTTAGGACTTGTCAGATTGAAGACTGCTGGAACTGGGCTCAGTTTTGAATTCTTTTACTGGTTAATTGGGTAATTTGTTTAAATCAGTTTGCTCGTTTTCTAAAAAAAAAAATTGCACTTTATTCATCTGCTTTTACTGTAAGTGTAATTCCCACTTTATTACCTTATTTTGCTTGTGCTTTTTCTTAAAAGTACTCAATTGTATTATTCTGCTGCAGCTATTACTACTCTGTAGTAGACTGATTAAATTGTAACTATTATTCTAAGCCTTTTGGTTTAAGCACTTGGGCTTCAAACCAGTTGTTTTACATTAAGAAGGTTTGTGGACTGCATTGTTGTGGCAGGACGGGTAGCTTACATCCTTCTAAGTTGGGAATTGCTGATTGAAGGCTCAGTGTCTGTTATTCTAAAAGCGCATTAGCTCTGGTTTAAGCACTTTGGCTTCAGGCCAGTTATTTTACATTAAGAAGGTTTGTAGTCTGCACTCTTGTGGGAGAAGAGGCTAGATTCTACCCTTCTGAGTTGGGAATTTCTGATTAAAGGCTTATTGTGCCTGCTTATTTGATCTGTTTCTTTCTGAAATTTGTGCGCCTTGTTTGCTGTAGCCCAGAAGTTAGTAGTTTATTGGCCATTTTGGGCTAATTTCTATCTCTTTCATTTCCTTGCTATAAAAACAGCATTTGCGAGGTTTTGCATGCCGAGCAGTGCCGGTTAGCTAGAGTTAAACTATTCCCAGCTCCACAAAGTCTGCTCTTCAATTTTTCCCTTGAAACTAGACAAACTTTCAACTTAAGCACTCAAACCATTCATTTCACAGCCCAGCACTTGCTAAAAACTCATAGCAAGCACCAATTAACCCTAGCACTAGACCCTCTATACTGTCCAGAAGGACAAGGCTCATTCTCTATTCGTCCCTACCAGCTAATCAGTAAAACAGCTCACTTTACCTATTCAGGCATGTCCAAAGGGCAGTTTCAAGTATCATCTCCAGTTCAACTGGTGAATCTGGGCATTTTGAGGCAATGTTACAACTGCCTCATGTACACAGACAACCCTCTCCTCCTACCACCAAACACTAATATATGCGAGAGATGCAATTATACAGCCAAACTGGAGGCAAAGCTCTCTCAACCCAAGACTGGAACTGACAATCAAGAGGAGAAGGAAAATACTTGCAACACACCAGTCTCACATAGACCTACTAAACCAACACTGGCAAATAACACACATAAATACACGAAAACATACTCGGAGGCTCTGAATAAAAATCTGCAAAAGCAACAGAGACTTCCAAAGCAGACACCCAAGCAACCACCACACCCCATCACAAACCATGAAACACATACTTCACATAATCAGTGTGCCATGCAATCACAGCCCTTAAGGCAAAAAAAACATACACAACACACTAGTAATAGGTGACTCTACAGTCAGGCACACTGATGTCCCACTAACTAGGCTGGACAAGGAGAAAGTTACAGTTAGCTGCCTGTCGGGCGCCAGGATCCGCCACATAACACAAGCACTCAGGTCACTCCAGAACAAGTACAAATACAACTCTGTCATTGTCCATGTTAGTGTGAATGACCTGAAATGTACCTCCCTGGACTACATGAAAAGAGACATGGAAGAGCTCTCTGATCACGTAGTCCAGGCCAGTATGACCCTGACCCTGAGTAGCAGCCTGTTCTCACCAAGAATAATGCCACAGTATAAAGAAAAAATGATCAATTTCAACAATTGGCTAAGTTTCTGGTGTCATTCAAAGGGGATCCAGTATCTGTCCACCTGGGATGATATGCTCAAAAAGCCACGTTGCTTCGCAAGGGATGACTTGCACCTGTCACCCTTAGGCTTTCAAATACTGACAAGGCTTTTGCCGCCCTCATAGTGCCCTTTTTAGACAAGGCTCAAAAGACAAACCCACCACAGTAAATAGCACAAGTAACCAAAAACTGAGGGTAATGCTACTCAACGCCAGAAGTCTAAACCTCAAAATGCATGCACAAGAGGCACTCCTCAGTATGGAGAACATCGATATCTGTGCAGTAACAGAAACCTGGTTTAAGTCTCCACAGAGCACCCCAGCACTACCAGGCTATAACTCATACCATACTTTTCGGCCACAGAACCCGGACCAAAACACAAAAGGCGGGGGTGTATCCATATTCATCAAGGATACTCACACCTCCAGGTTAGTGGTGCAGCACAATGCCTCAGAGATCATCCATGTGCAACTAACAATGGGCAAAACTGCAATTCAAATTGTAGCTTACTGCAGATCACCCACCATGACTCATGACCCCCATTCCGCATTTCTGGAGACACTGGAAAATATGAAGGTCCTACCAAATACCCTGATATTGGGTGATTTCAATTACCCAAACATTAACTGGGAGAACTACTCAAGTACTAACTCCCTTGCCCAACACTTCCTAGAATTTATAAACTCGAATGCCCTGGATCAACTGGTCAATACCCCCACCAGAGGTGACAACATATTGGACCTGGTCATCACCAACATGGGCGACCGGTGTTCTACACTGGAGGTCAAACCCTCACTGGTTAGATCAGACCATAGACTAATCACTCTGGATATCTACATTCCACCCCCACCCCCAATCAAGGAAACCACCGTGAAAAACTTTTCAAAGGCAAACTTCACGTTACTTAAGATTGAGGTGGAAAGGTTCACAACCCCCATGCTAAAGGACAATGCTGTCCAAGCTGCTGAATCCCTTACAAAGGCACTCTATGAGCACCTGCAAGAATGCATGGATCATGCTATCCCAAGCAAAACCAAGACTCACTCCTCCAAGAAAAGGAAACCAGTCTGGTGGACCCCTTCCATAAACAAGCTATACATTAAGAAAGAAACTATGATCCCTCATAAAACCATCTAAGGCTAGCTTCAAAAGAAAAATTGCCAAGAACTCCAAAGATAACCACAAAGTGTTCTTTAGCTATGTCAAGAACATAAGTGGAAACTCTCAGATCTGCTCTGAGTTAGTGCAGAATGGCACAAAATACACTGAACCGACTGATATTGCCAACATTCTGGCAGACAGGTTTAGTGCAAACTTCACCCCATCTCACCACCTAAAGGGCCCATAACCATACCAGAAGAATGTAGTGCCCCAGCAATCACTGACACACAGGCTAAAACAGCCCTATCCAAAGCCAAAAATACAGCTTCAATGGAACCAGACTGTGTCCCAGGCTGTGTCTTACACAAGCTCCAAAATGAATGAACCCCTCACCTAAACACACTGTTCAAACTCAGCCTCTCTACAGGCTACATACCCATAGAGTGGCACAGAGCAACAGTTATCCCACTCCACAAAGGTGGAGCTACAACAGACCCCGGGAACTATCACCTTATAAGCCTGACTAGCCTGTTCTGCAAGGTTATGGAGCACATCATCATGGAATTCATTAACAGAGACATTGGGGACTTTCAAATATTGGAACCTACCCAGTTTGGGTTTGTTAAGGGCAGGTCATGCCTCCTAAACCTGGTGGACTTCTTTGAGACAGTTACCAAGGTTTTAGATGAGGGAAAGGAGGTCCACACAGCCTACCTAGACCTTGGAAAGGCTTTCAACACCATTCCCCATTCTGGTATTATAGACAAGCTCACTAGCCTGAACATAAACCCCTATGTCACAAGATAGAACCCACACGGTGAGAGTTGCAGGCTCTAGGTCCGACTCTAAACCAGTTACAAGTGGCATCCCTCAGGGCTCAGTCCTGGGACCCCTCCTGTTCGGTATATTCTCCTCAGAGGTACAGGCAAGCACAGGAGGACTATGGCTGACCAAGTGTGCAGACTCCAAGTTGCAAACTGGGGGCCATAATTGACTCTCCAGCTGATACAGACATCCTCCAGAAGGGTCTCACTGAGACGGATACCTAGTGTCAAAATCATGGCCTCAAGCTAAATGCCAAAAAGTGCATAGTCATTCCCTTTGGAAAAAACAAAGTACCCGCAAACTACCACATACGCGGTAGTCTCCTAAATGCAGAAAATGTAATAAGGGATCTGGGGACCCAAGTAGATAGTAATCTCTGCTTTGATAATCATATTGCCAAGATGGTTAGAAAATCCTTCTATATGGCCCACCTAATCACAAAAGGGTTCGCATCTAGAACAAAAGAGGTTATTGTGCCCCTCTACTCATCACTCATCAGACCCATCATAGAGTACAATGCTCCATTTAGGATGTACCTTACAAGACACCTGCAACAGCTGGAAAGATCACAGAAGTACCTGACCAAGAGGATTACTGGCCTCAAATGTATACCCTATGCAGCCTGACTGAAGAAACTTCAGCTTTACTCAGTTGTATACCGCTTACTCAGAGGTGATCTCTGCCTGACATAAAAGGCCATGTCCAACCCAGAATTGGTGGACATGCTCCACCTAAAAAATAAAAAATCCCAGAGAGTCACATGCTCTAGCAATCTAAACCTCACCACAATGATAAATAGGACATGCTGGAGGGATAGATTCCTGTCCCAGAGACTCCATATGCTTTGGAACAGGATTCCAATCTACATTAGGCAGAGCCCCTCACTAACACTCTTCAAGAGAAACCTTGATGAGTGGATGGGAAACAGAAAATTTACCCTGGGGATCACTGCAGTGGCTCTGCTGGACAGAGGCACAGGGAACTAATCTAAGGAGGTGGCGAAAGCCAACACATTCTGGCTAGGCTTATAGATGCCCTCGGGCAGATAGCCTAGTACTTACTTATGAACCTATGAACCTATGAAATCCAGGTATATTTGGGAGAGCTTTCTTTACATTTAAAGCATCAACAATTATACAAATATGGATGTGTTCCAAATGCAGGATAGTCTCAAGGTTGGGCAGTTTGCTGCTGAGATTTCTAGAACTGAACAGAACCATTGTATTTTGATCCAGTTTTGTGTTTGTTATGTTTGTTATGCCATAATGTCCATTAGCTAGTCTCTACATATAAAAAGCACTATAGAGGCAAGAAAGGCTTTAGCCAGTATGTAGAAGCGTTGGACTAGAGGTCCAGGCCATCTTTTGTGAAGCAAGTTGGAATGTCTGACATATAGTACCATGTCAACACATCCTGAATCTCCATAGAATGACATCAGCTGTTTAACCAATTGTTGAAGTCAGTTATCATTTCTTTGTATCTAGATAGTATTCTTGGATAAAAAAAGATTCCATTCAGGACCAGTGTCTTGCCTGCTTTTGTCACATGAATGGATTATTCTGATATACCTCTCTACATGTCCTTCAGGGCATTGTAGCCCAAGTTATTCACTCCCACATGAACCACCACCATATAAAAGTCATTGTCAGGGAAAGAGGCTTCAAAGTCCTAATAATGACAGAGATCCTGGCACCTGACAGACAACTTACTATTGTCCACATTTACTTATCACCTGCTTGTGTCCCATCATGTCTGTGGACAATTGACCCAGTCTTTTATAGGCTTTTTAAATAGTTATTGATGCATTCAGCTGCTTGAGTGTTTCCTGTTGCTAACGGACCCTTTTTATGTGATTGCTACTGATATGGCCAATTTATACAGTTATGTTTACTTTTCAAGGATATGCTAGTACTGACAGTAACTTGTACTTGATTCATGGATTACGATCTAAAATGAATTTTTATGTAGGTATTTTTGCTTTGTTTTGCATACTTTTCTACTTTTACTTAGCCAAATTTTCATATCAGTGCAGCCTATCTGCACACAGCCATCCAGAGCATTTAAAGATCACGGACAAGTATTTTTTTAAAACTTCATTCTTTGGTAAAAGTAAGATGCATGAAAACATTCTTTGGCTAAAAACAAGAAAGCTTTGGAAACTCCAACCTCAGTTTTGAAGTACACTTCCCAATAGCCCACATTAATTAAAATGTGAAGGGAGCTCATAATTATATCATTGATGCGCAAGTGCTAATTAGTGGTAATGTTTAATGTCTAAATCATTGTAAGGTAATTTGGTAATTAATAACTTGTTAAATTTACAGTCCGGTAAAACATATCACATTTTTTGCTAAACTATTAATTGTTTTGACATAGTAGAACTCTTGTTCATACCGGATTGTTTCTTGACTCTATTGTATGGAGGTATAGGAGGGCAATCTGCTCTTTAATCTATGACTTAACAGTATTTGAGCAGGACATAGATATGTAACCTAAAAGGGAGAATTTCCATATTTTAGCAAATCTGGAACTATGCAATGCCATGGAGCGAATCATCATGGACCTTATCAACAAAGATATAGGTAATCTCCAAACACTTGACCCTACTCAGTTCGGATTTGTCAAAGGGAGATCATGCCTGTTAAACCTGGTGGACTTCTTCAAGATAGTCACCAAGGCCCTGAACAAGAGGAAATCTGTGCATACAACCTACCTAGACCTAGCCAAGGCATTTGACCCTATTCCCCCACTTCGGCATAATTGACAAACTCACCCAGCTATGACCACAAAGGTTCCTCACAAGGAAAATTCAAGTTCTTCAGCATCTGTCCTATGCGTATCAACTGAAGTTACTGTCACTTTATTCTGTTTCATACAGACTACTCAGAGGTGATCTCTGCCTTGCATACAAGGCAATCTCTGACCCTGCTTTATTGGAAATTATGCATCTCTATAAGTCAAATGGAACATGAGTTACTCGCTCTAAAGACTTTAACCTGGTGTGTGACATTACTAGAACCTGCCAGGGGGATAGTTTTGTCTCCTAGAGGTTACCACACCTGTTGAACAGACTCTCACTTCATGTCAAGCAGAGCACCTAATTGGCCATCTTCAAACAGAATCTGGACGATTGGATGGGTAACTGCAAATTCACCCAGGGGTACCAACTGTGTCCCTCTTGGACAGGGGCAATAGGTGCTGAATGTGGAAATAAGAGTAGAACTTGGCTAGGCTTGTAAGGGCCCTAGGGCCATTAGCCTTGTAACTTCCCATGATTATATGCAACATCATCATTAATGCTCTAAGCTTTCTTTGTGATTTTTTTCCAGTTTGGTTTATCACCTCAATTTGTCAGTTGGATTGTTGAGAGATCAGACAACAGGTCACATGCTGAAATTTCCATTGCTATGAAAATCTCTTGAATAATGCTCTGAGCTTTCTTTGCAATGTTTTTTTTTTCCCAGACTGGTCTGTCATCTCAGTGTTACCCCTGGTCTGCAGATAGTTCAGACAACATGCCATACATTGAAATTCCCATTGGTCTAAAAATCTATTGCAGTCTCTGTTTGCATATTGTAGCCAATTTTGAGAGAAATATCAGCTATTCTATGTTTGAAAAAACACAGATTTATTTACACTGATAACAGCAGCACTTGTACCCTATAACTTTTTGACCTCTGGAAACACTGAGTAGTAGCCAGTTAGTTTAGTTGCACACATTATCTGAAAATACATATATCAATGTTATTCCATAGTCTTCATGGTATAGTCTAAAAAATCATATCTTTCCTTGTATTGTTGTCATGATATACACTACATACAGAGCAGCCATTCATTTCTTGTTCAGTTTGCAATAATTTGCTAGTAAATCATATGCTATTTCTTTATGCTTCACAATTCCTGTATTCTTGCTCACATTTCTTCCCTTACCACTATTTATCAATATAATGTATTCTTAATTTTGGGGTCTGTATTATAATCTCGACTGTCTAATGGATTGAATGCATAAACATCGAACTTTATGCATTGAACCATTAATCAGTCGAAAGTCTATAAAAATATTTAAAACAAAAAAAACTGACGAGTGTAGGCAGGGGGGCAAGCCTCCCTGCACTCCCCACACCCCCTGCTACTTAAATATACTAACTCCAAGATTGCGCTACAGTGCATATCATCTGTAATACTAGCATCAGCATCTCTCTGAAACTCATCTGTTGATGAAATACCAAATGGAAGGCTTTCACATTTGTATCTTCCAAACGATGAATTAAAATTACACAGCATGGAACTTAACTCACCGCTAGCTTAATTTGCCCAAACCTCTGACTTCTATCAAACACATGAAAAATACATCAGTTTCATGCATGACTAGCATTACTTCTTCAGTTGTACAGAGTAGATAAGGCTCTATTTTTATAGCTGTATCAACATATTGTGGATGAATACAAATATAATTTTTTTCTGGCTTCACTTCAGTAACCATGTTACCTATTCTATAGACTTTCTATTTCTGAATCACACTTGTTTTGTATGTGCAAACTAACTCTGTCATTTCTAGCCTGCAAAGCAGTAGGAACTCTCCTTTGAGATGGCACTACAGACTGCATTTAAGGATCAGACTGAACACAATAAAATCATAATAAATGGAGCAAACCAGTAAATAAAACTTAAAATTCTTTAAGTAAATCATCAGATTGAATATTTTATGATTCATACTTTAACTGTGTATTCACACTGTGAATTTTTACCAAGCCAAATGAAGATAATACATGCACAATATTAACTATCTGAAATGAGTCATGTATTTCTTATTTTTATGTTCACACAAGTACTTTCTGACACTTCAGATTTACATGATGTCCAACATAACTAAGCAATTTACAGAACAGTGTTTTAGGTTGTTAGCTTCCTGACCTAGTGCTTCAAATATTTGAAAAGACATTACATTACATAACTCTGCTTCACTGTCTAGTCTAGATTTAATATTTTGATGAGTATTAGAATAAGGCTTTGAGGCAGAATGTGTATTACATGCTGTTTATACCTTGTATTCTTTTTGTGTGGAACCACTGGGGTATGTTCCAGCTGTTGCAAATGCCTGGTCCGGAACATCCCAAAGGGAGCACTGTACTCATTGATTGGCCCAACGAGGGCTGAGCACACCTGAACAATGACATATTTTGAACTGGATATCATACCATTGCATATAAGTTGCACAACATAGAATGATTTCTTTGCAGCTCTGGCCACATGATGTTCGAAGCCCAAGTCACTGTCCACATATGTTCCCAAATCCCTAACAAATGGGTCTGCTCTTAGGGGTGTATTGTCTATGTGGTAATTTCTAGGGGTGGACATCTTTCTAAAGGACACAGTTATACATTTGCTAGTATTCACTTTTAAACCATGGCTCTTGCCCCAATTATTAGTTTGAAGCAAGACTTCTTGGAGGATATTAGTGTCCTTGGGGGGATTCTACAATTATGCAGAGCTTCTTGTCATCTGTAAACATGATCAACCAGATGCCTTTGATATTAGCTTTGACTTCTGAAAAATAGATGCCAAAAAGGAGTAGCCCCAGAGCCAAGTCCCAAGGGACTCCACTAGTGATTGACCTTTTCATGGAGGTAAGAGTCCCCTTATCTTGGCTTCCTGTGTTCAATCTGTGAGCCAGTTGGCTATCCAATGCTTGACTAAAGGGTGTACTGCCAGCTTTGTGAATTTGTCTACAATGCCCCGATGGGGAATAGTGTCCGATTGTCTTGACTAGGTCAAGCAAGATATGCAGTGTGTGTACCATTTTGTCCTCCTCTGTAGCTTTGGTGTCTCTTTCAAAAAAGGTCCATCAGGTTGAGTAGGCATAATCTGACTTTGACTGAACCATACTGTGTTGAATCCAGTGTCTGAAGGCTTTCGATGTATTTATTTATAATATCCATGATAATTCTTTCTATGGTTTCACATATGAGTCTAGTCAGACTTATTGGTCTGTAGTTACTTGGGTTTGCAGATAGCCTGCCCTTGTGCATGGGGATAACTGTTGAAGTCCTCCATTCACTAGGCACAAAGCCAGTTAGAAGGGTAAGACTGAACAATGATTTAAGAGGGTTTGATAGGTCTTGTTTCATGATGTTCAGAAAAGATCTCAGGATATTATTATGTTTCATAGATGCAGTTGTCTTTGCCTTGGAGAGAGCATTGATGACTTGTTCACTAGTGATAGCCAGGGGAGATATGGTCAAGATGTGTTTGGGGGAAAGGGATGGAATTGGAGCTAAGTTTGGTGGCCAATGGGTTTGCCATCCTCCATCTCCATATATGAGGTTTCAGTTACAATTAGTTCAGAGAGCTGCTGTGGTCATAACAGGAGAAGTCCTTGTGGTTGTCCTTTGCCTGCAAGGTAGTCTTTACCCCAGGTTTGGCTTTGGTGGACTTGATAAGACTTGTGAGTTGCTTATTTAGTTTGATTAGGGGTTTCTTTCTTTGTGTAGCAATGCAATTCCTAGTTTTGGCCATGGCTCTTTTGTTATGTTACTCATTGATATTAGGATTCCTTCAGGGTAGCCTGTTCTTTGAGCAAGTCCTGTGCTTGTTTCAAGTGAGTACAGTTGCCCCAATTTAGCAGTTTAGATGATGGTACAGGGTTTCTGTCAACAGTTCCACATAGTTACAGGAGTTCACATGGAATATAGGCCTGAAATTTTTTCCAGAGTATCATTCAGTAGTAGGAGGTTTGCTTTAGAATAATTTCTAATTGACAGAGGGTTAGATAGGGTTTGAGATGTTAGTTTAATTTTAAAGAAGACATAAAGATGCTCAGACCTGACAAATGAATACATTATGCACTGGTGGATGCAAAGTTCTCCAATGATTGTGAGGATCAGGTCATCACCAATTGGTCTTCCTAATGGGTGTACAGACTAGCTAGTTTAGACTATTAATGTTGACAAAAGTCCAGGAATCCTTGGGCCTGTGTATTGGAAGTTATGTATGTTTCCTAATTTATAGGGGGTTCATAGGTGTTTATTAGGCTAATGACCACAAGGGCCTTTTTAAGCCTAGCCATGCATCCTGAATCTCTGACAAGGTATGATACCCTTGATAAGTGTAAGCAGGGGTTTGGGAGATGAAACATTTATAAGCAGGGGATTGGGAGATGAAACATTTGCAGGTTGCCTGTGTCCATTAGAGACATAGGTGCCAAACCAGGGATGAATTTCCTGTCCCCTATCCAATTGTCCAAGTTGCACTTGAGTTGGGTTAGGGAGGAACTCTGATTCACATGGATAGGAAGCCTGGTCTAGAGATGGGTAGTCTGTGGGATACATACCTGTCTCTCCAGCAGGTCCTATTTATATTACAGGCAAGGTTTAAGTCTTTATAATGGGTAATTCTGGTGCTGTTTGTTTTGCGGATATGCAGGAGGTCCATTAGAGTGGGGTCTGACAATGCCCTATATGCCAAACAAAGATCTCCCTTCAAAAGCCTGTGGGACACAGAGTACAGGGATAGGGCCTTGTGGCAGTCTGCATAGGACATTTTACGTACGCCCTGTATTCTTTTAGTGAGGAACCTCTGTGGACATTCAAGTTGTTGGATATGCCTGGTTAGGTACATACCAAAGGGTACATTGTCATACCTCTCAACTGTCCAGATTTTTGGAGAATGTCCAGATTTTTGCCCCATATTTTGCTCTGTTCTTCATAAAATTTGTGTTTTTCTGGCAAATCACTGGGATGATTTGAGGACTGACATCACCAAATAATGACATACATTTTGAGTTTCAGGCTTCACATCATTCAGAAAATGTATGTTAGCACAATCCCTGTTACTCTAGCAGTGTTCCAAGTTTATAAGAGCCCCTATTTTGTCAGGCTTTGTTGAGATTTCTTGCAGTAAGGGGTTGAGAGGTGTGGGCATTGTACTCAATGATAGGTCTGATGAATGCCGAATACAGTGGAACAATGACTTCTTTGGACTTAGATACCATACCTTTGTTTATAAGCTGCACAACATAGAATGATTTCCTCAGTACTGTAGACATGTGATGGCTAGATTACTGTCTATATGTGCCCCTATGTCCCTGACTAATGGGCCAACTCTAAGAGGTATATTGTCAATATGATAGTAACCAGGGATGACTTCCCAAAGGATACTATTGTACTATTATACTTGTTGAAGTCTCCCAGAACTATGGTGTTGGGTTCAATGCAGAGTTACTCTAGTAGATTTACATATCTGGTATTGGTATCCTGGGTCATAGAAGGGGATCTATAGCTTTCAGTGATATGATATGGGACTTTGCTTATGGTGATTTAGAAACGAAGAAGCTCAACTGTGTCATACTGCTTGACCAGTCTTGCGGTGTTACTGTTTTTGATAAATATGGAGGCACCCTCACCTTCTGTTCCTTCTTATGTAGTATCTGGTCTAAATGTGTGTAAAGCACTATAGCATTGCACTGCCAGGGGCTATCTGAGGCTTTAAATCATACCTCTACAACAACACAGATATCAATATTCTCCAAGGTTAGGAGCACTTGCACGGAGTGGAGATTTTTTTTTTTTTTTTTTTTTTTTAGACTCCTGACATTGAGCAGTAATACCTATAGTTTTGCTAGGTTTGCCATCAATTATAGCAGATTTAGACTTTGATTCCACTTTTTAGCAGTTGCTTTTTTGGCAGACAATAGCTTTAAACTTAATAAGTCCTTGATAAATCTGGGCAATTCTGATCTTGTAGCCTAGCTGAAAAAAATAATTTCCTTAGTAACAATGATTTTGCTTCCCAATATTTCTTACAAACAACTCAGTAAAGAATTTTTTTTTTAAATTTGTCAACTAATTACATTCCCAAAACACTGGGTGGCCACAGTGGTGCAGTGGTTAGCATTGTCACCTCACAGCAAGAGGTTCTCTGGTTCGATTCTCAGCTGGGGTGCCTTCTGTGTGGAGTCTACATGTCCTCCTTGTGGTTGCATGGTTTTCCTCCAGATGCTCCAGTTTCCTCCCACATTCCAAAGAGTGGACACTCTAAATTGGCCCTAGGCATAAGTGTGTGCCTTCTGTGGAAGGTTGGGTGCCGGGCTGGCAACTCGACACCGTAAAACTCCATTGCCAATCATGAACAGACAGGTGATCCGCTGTGGTGACCCCTAACTGGGAAAAGCCGAAAGAAGAAGAAGATTACATTCCCAAAACATATACATCCAATAACGGATCTCTATCCCACTAAACCTGAAGCATTTGCTATCTACCTGAAGAAATATTTTTTTAATTCTGCTTGAGGTATAAAAATATCTATGCAAACACTTACAAGCAAAAATTCTAAAACTTCTGAATTTTGCTGCATTCTTGGGATCCATACTCAGACATCCTCCCACTGTTTGTTTCTATATTGTCTTTTCATTCTCTTTTCTCAATCTTTACTAACCATGCCTGGTTAATTCTTATAGCTGCCATGCAAGATTTTATATGCTCAAGTAATTATCCCCTTTTTAACAGTAACCTGTGTTTTAAACTAAAAACTCTACCAGAGCTGGTCTTTTGCTTAGCACTCTTCTATCCATTTTTCTTTACCTATACCCACTTATCAATCCCTTTTAAGGAAGCAGTCTATAACCTGCATTGTGCAGACTCTTCTTGGCCTCATCTTACTCTTTTACATTTCCACTCACTTGTTAGCTGCTCTCAGTACCTTGGTTCCTTTGTTAAATTTCTACAGGAAATTCCAGACCCATCTTGTCTGTTTTCTATACCCTTATTTGCAGTAATTCCTAGTAGTAAAATCTCATTTCTTCATCCCTGTGTTGGATAGCTCTTAGAATATGTTCTACTAATTTATGAATACAATGTTCTGTGTGGTTATTGTTATTCTTCTTAAGGACCTACATATAAAATCCTACTCTCTCCTTACTTCTCAAACTCCCCCCTTTCATGACCATTTACACTTTGATGTATATCCTTCTGCTTGTGTTCTATTTCTGAGCCTTAACTCTGGAGCTCCAATGTATCCCCTCAAATCAGATAATCCTAAACCACGTTGTTAAAAGGGGAGGAACAACTTACTCCACTTAACTCTTATCCATTTCCCCTCCCAAATAAATTCTTTAACTCTTTATTAATCGTGGTTCACAGATTCTCCGATGGTTGATAAAAATATGCCTGATATCTATATAAAACAAAAGGGATTAGAAACAAGTTTACTGCTTGTATCTTACTATACATATCCATAATCAAGAGCTACCATCTATTCATTTTTCATATTATCTTTTGTTTTGTCTCTTCCTATGTATCCTTAGCTGCTTTTCTAATCTATACACATGAATAGTTCATCTTATCATATTCCCATAAATATAGGTATTGCTGAAACAATTCATGTGTGGATACATAGCTTACCATTACAGGCTTCTGCTTTATACTCATTTATTTTATATCTGGAAAAAAATCTGAAATTATCTGAGAACACTCCACAACATCAAAATGCCCTTTTCTGGACTTATGAAGTACAAAATAATATCTGCAAAAAAGTTAGTTTTCTTGAATTCCCACCAGTTATATCCATGATTTTGAGAATCCCTTATCATCTTTGTCAATAACTCTAAATATAAAGCAAATAAAGAAGGAAAGAAAATAGCCCTGCCTTTTCCTGTTTGCAAACACAGCTTGTCAGATGGGAAATCTCCTACCTTAATCCTTGCCTCCGGACCTTCATTTATCCTAATTAATACTAGTATTCTAGCAGGCAACACAAATGTTACTGCTGTCCTGCTCATAAAAACCCAACTGAATGCATTCTCTGCATCAAGATATACCAACAACAGAAGTATTCTCTTATACTCTGCTTTCCTCTGGATTATCATTGTGCTATTAATGCTGCCAATTTTTTTATTTCTCCTCCACAAACCCACAATGATGCATATCTGTTAATTTTGCCATTCTCTTCATAAATACAGACATGAGTCTGTAATAAGCTGGGTCTGAAGGATCATTACCCTCTTCAGTTAATACAGCCACCACAGCTTTCTTCTAAGATGCTTGCACTTCCCCTTTCACCATTTATAATACTTTTGAACAAAACATCCAGATCTTTATCTCTTTCTTCCCTCCCAACTTCCACAGGAATACTGTCTGTTCCTGGAGACTTCCCTGTTGATTGATTATACATCATTTTTATCTTATCTCTTTCTGTCTTACTTATTCATTGTTATTCTATGTCTTCCACTAACCTTAGCATAATTAAATCTTCCATAAATTCTTCCATTTGTACATTTTCTTGGTTTCCACATTCCTCTGCTTTATACAACTTTTCATAAAATGTTCAAAATATCTCAACATTTTTATAGGCTCTCTTGTAATTTTTCTTTTTATAGGCTCCCTAAGTTTAGCAGCAACCCTTTCTACTTTCTGTAGCCCAGATTGTTCTGGTAAAATTTTTTTTGTGTTTTAGAGTTATCAAAATAGTTACTTAACAGCAGTCTTTCTAAACTCATGTGTATTATCCACATTTGTATTTTCCCCTTAGCACACTGCAGCTGCTCATCTTCTTGTTCTTTGAGTTTCCTCATATTCTGCAGTACTTTAACGTGTGTCAAACCCTTTAAATAATTCTTATTACTTTTTTGTCCATATTTCTTTCTTTCTTGTTTTTATTGTTTTTGAACTTCATTTTCATTTTATTATTCATTCCCTAATACCTCTCAAATTGTTTCTATTACCAATTATTTATCTTTAATAGATTAAGTAGTAAATTGCCAGTGTCTCATTTTTACTTCAGTACTCTGCATCTTATCTTAGCTTTTATTGGTGCATGATCTGAAATAGATAATTTGAGGAATTTCATGCCATTCAATAAAATACACATGTTTCTGTGAAATGTAATTTCTATCCAGTCTCACCCAGTAATTGTACTTTGGGCAATAATATGTAAACTCTGTCTAGTTTCCTACTACTGAATTCACATCTTCCACACAAAACATCATACATTTTCTTATATTTATGTTTCCTCCCATAAATAATACTCCCTGCTGATAATTTATTTCTCTTCAAAATTCTCTTAAACTCTAACTAGGAGTTTTAGGTATAATATAAATGCATGCCAGCATAATCCTCCTCCCCTGCCAATAACCCCCTTGCTATAAAAAATCTACCATTATTGTCTCTTCTTAACAGTCAAGTATTATTACTTCCCCTTTTCCCTGATATACTACTAAATGCCCATCCTGAGGTACTTTCTTTGTCGAATTCACATGCTCACTTCTATGCAAATGTGTCTCCTGCAAGATTGCTATTTGTGCTTTACACTTTTTAATATAATTCAATACTCTTGGCTTTTTGTCTATACCTGTAAGGTAATTTCTATTCTAGAATAATATGGGTTGACAAATCATTATGATAGAAAACTATAACTCTCACCCATTATATATGACAGGTCTTCTAAATGTATATTTCAAGTTTTTAGCTTACATGTACACATTAATGTTTAGCAGACTGATCTCTTATGTAGTTTTTCTTCACTTCTCCATTGGAAACTAAATCACATTTTACAACATTTTGTTTCAATGAAAACACTCAGACAAACAGTAAATGAATACATGAATAAATAAATAAATCAATAAATAAGTACATCTTCAGAACCCCATCCCATTTTAACTTAGAACAAACATACAAAACTATATTAATTTCCAACAAATGATGTTTATCCCTTGAAGCAGGAGCAATTGCCCCAAATCAATAGCTGCATCAACAGGCATTACCTAATCTAAAATTAAAGTTTTCCATGCCAAAGTACATGTTACAGCCTGTGTTCTTACCTACACTAATTGCTCTCTATTTATTAATTATCTCAGTTTCCCTCCCAGATCTAAAAAACACAGTTTTCATGCTTTCAGTAAATATTAACTTTTAGCCCCAAGAAGAACAGCACTGATTAACTTTATAAACTAAATTGTGAATTGTTATATTAAATGTATTACAGTATTAAGGCTGCAGGGAATGAAACTATTTGTATAACTTGTTCACTTTCCACAGTTTCAAATTTCATATCTGAACTACTTGCCAATGCACCTTTAAATATTAATTACAGTGTACCTTGTACAAGTCACTCAGCAAAGAGTTCTCAGACTTCTCATGGTTAATTAGTTGCAGCTGTATACTTCTTTTGTTTGGATATCTTACAACTAATAAAAAGTACTTTCTTACTTTGCTGCCTTTAACATATACAGCAGTCATTGATAAGACTCCCCCACACTCTATACAACACTGCTTTACAATATACTACATCATGAAATTTTGTACAAGTCTTAACAAGAACAAAAACTGTTTTACTAAGTTACTTTTCCAGTCCATTCAGTGTCTTCTAAACATTAATTACATAAAGTTGGGCATAAGCTTTACAGCTCACTTACTAGTTTGAAACAATCAACAAAATTCCAGTCTTTCCCTGTTGCTTCTTGCAAAGCAACATTCCACGTCTATTCTTGCATCTAATGGGATCGCCTCACAGTAAGATGCTGTCCGGTTCGATTCTCAGCTAGAGCGTCTTCTGCGTCGAGACATGCGTGAATGGGTGTACCTTCATTGAAGGTTGTACATCAGGGTTGGTAACTCGGCACGTAAAAATCAACAACCAATCATTAGTGGACTGGAGTTCTGCTGTGGCGACCCCTAACCGGGAAAAGCCAAAAGACACAACAAGTCTCCCATATAGTCACTGATTCCCCAGTGTTGCTCTTTTACTTCCTGATCACTTCTGTCTCCAGCACCAATCTGTTGTTCAAGTCCAAGGTACTTCTAATTTCTTTAGTCAACTCCTGTGCTTTTTTCTGTCATTCAAGCATTTTCCTTTGGCACAGTGGAAAATGGTTTCACTGACAAAATCTATGGCTTTGTTATTATCAGAAGAATACAAAGCAGAGTCCACTTCTTTTACTGGCTCTCCCTTTGTTGGTTAAAGTTTTTTTTTTCCTTAGCCTGTACTTCATCTAAAAATGTCTTTGATCCTTCAGGAAAAAAAAATTCTGGAGAAAGATGGATAAAGCAGCTTGAATCTCACACCTAGCTGTGAACATTCTCCGATTGCTGGAAGAAACTTGCTTCACTTCTGCCCAGTGTAGATTGAATAATCATTTTCCAAAAACACTCTACCTTTCCCTGTTTTTAATACTCTTCCCTTGTGCCACAATTTTATCAGGAGCAACTCTTTTTCTTGTAAGATTGCATCTTTACTAATATAGGTCTTGGCTCCTTTCTCATGGCCAGATTTGGTACATGAACATGGTGTGCCTTATCAGTTAATAAATCTTGCTGTTGAGCACCAATCCAGCTGCTTATTTGTAATTTCATAAAGTTAATGCAGTTAGTTCCTAACACTTTCCCTAGTACATCAATAAATCTCATGTTTTCTCTGTGCTCTAACTCCACTATCTCTTGAAACAGCTCTTCTTCAGAAGCCTCATGCTCAGCCAACCTTACTTCCCATAAATATAATATTCAAATCGATATGTACATTTCAACTAAATGAAGAGGAGCTCCACACTATAGTCTGAATTTATTTTATCATTTTTATTTTTATTCGTTAACCAAGATGGCCAGTTAGGCAGAGACCATTTTTAAAGACAGACCAGGAAGAGACATTCTAAATAGTTTTGCAGTTATGGATTGGTATACTCTCCCATGTTATGCAGAGGAACTTGATACAAGCAATGTAATACTTCTTCATATAACTCAATACAATGTTGTAAAAAATACAATATACCTAATAATTCGGGTTACCTTTTTGGGTGAGCACAATGGGCCTGTAGACGTGATTTCATTTCACACAGCCTACTTGGATCTTTCCGAGGTTTGTGACACCATTACATAAAGATTAAAAACAGACTTAATAAGATTGTTGTTAATATTTATGCTGAACATTCAACTGAAATTAGTTATTAAATAGAATCCAAGTAGCAAGGTGGATGATAAACTTCATAAACTAGACTACGTATCCAGTAGAGTGCACAGAGCTCTGTACTCAGGTCAGTACTTACTGGTACGAGTACAAAGCTGAAACGTTTAGCTCACTGACTGTTGATTACTGCAAATGATGAAGTACTGCACCTGCCCCCCCACACCATGCTGCTAGCTAGTTGGTGGTTACTAGGCTTGCAGTCCAGGGGACCAATGAGGATTATAGCCCAAATATTTAATGACTTGTTCAAAGTTACACGGTAGGCAAATGAGGACCGAGGGAATCAAACCTTATCCAGACAGAACTGGATTCATCTGAAACTGATATACAGATAATGGATTCATATTAAATATAAACACATTTAGCTAGCTCTGTCACTGTTGGGAAACAAGTATAGATAACTACCTACAGAGAGGACTACTGATGGCAGGCTGTTATACAGGACTTTAGTACATGTGTAGATGAGAGTCTGTTTTCTGTCCAATTCAATATTGCAGACCTTTTGTATAATCTGCATGACACTAAGGGGACAGGTCATTCAAGAGAGTTCATTGACCTATTGTATCCCATTTTTTTTGGCAGATCATATATTATAGTGTCACCATTTGTATTCTCTTGACAAAACATCTGATTTAGCTAGAGAGGTTGTAAAGATTCCTCATTAGGAGGACTAAAGTGCTTGGTTATCTGTCTTATTCAGACTGAATGAAAGAGCTTCTTTTCACCTCATTGCCATACATGTGTCTTAAGGGACATAATCTGCACTTTGTTTGCTGGTCTAGGAGACTCTCCTTTACTCACGGTTCACAGTTTGGAATGAAACTGTAGGAAGAGGACTAGAAAACACACACATGCCCTGAAATCTCCATAAAAAATAATAAAAATAATGTAGATTAATGCAGTATTTCCTTCAATGAGTAAACTCCGCCATGACTTGAAACAGTGGCAGTGTATTCAAACATTTAATAGAGACCTCAGTGAATACATGGGCATGTGTAAAATTGAACAGCAGCAGTCAGTCTGCATCTTGAAGGCCTCTAGGTCTTAAGCTCATCAAAAATCTATGAATCTGTAAGTATGGAGTAGATTTATACATTCGTGAACAAGGTGTCAGATGGGTCAGTACATATATTAACATGCCTTACATTGTCTAAGTAAGTAAGTACATACATAACATGTCTCATGCTGTATTAGGAGGTTTGACAATAGAAAGGAAGCCATTGTATACATGACTCTTATTCTGCCCAAGTTAAAATTCAAAATTCTTAATTCAGTCAGGAGAAACAGCAACATTTCAAAGTACAAGTCTAAATTATTCACTGATCTTTTCTTATGCACATATTTTCTTGGTCATCTCTCCCATAATATACTAGAGACTCCTAAAAGTTTATGTTATTAACCATAATAAATTTAAATTTATTGATAAACCAAGTAATATACAGATCTTTCTCAACCTGTTTTCAACCATGCCCATACAACAATGGCAACAGGATAAATGAACTATATAGCAATAAATTACGGTATCCAGTAATCCAGCATGTTTAGGAGAAGAGCATGATAAACCCATTCAGACAATGGAGAACATGTGCAACACATGACAACAGTGACCAAAGGTCTGGATTAAGCACTGCACTCTGAAGACTTAAGGCAGAAATCATAACCACTGAGGTATTATGCTGCCCAAAGAAGAAATAATTTTACCTCAGATTTTTTTCTAGACTGAAGAAAAGTACAGAGGCCATGTGTAATATAGCCCAATACTCTGATGTATATAAAAAAAAAAAAAAAAAAAAAAAAAAACCTGCCTAGTTATAAACAGAGAAGGCAGACCCTGCAATCAGGATCAGTCATGTTAAACCACATCTGACACCCTGCAGCGTCCTTTATAAAATATGATGTGGTACTACAGGAGTAGAAGGCACTGATGGAAAGTTTCGCTTGTACTGTGGTCGACTGGTTCGTTACTTTTTTCTATGTGGATTCCTGCATTGGAGTTTGTGTTCTGACTTACTTATACAGTGGGTTGACTCGGTGTTTTGTGGCGTTAGCGTGGTGAGACCAGAACATAGAAGTTATTCTTAAGGAGCTCACAGCAGTATTGGGCAAATTGGTTCGTGTGTACGAGGGTGAGAAGAGCAGTAATGATGACACTCCGGTTAACAGTCCTACGGAGACACAAGTTGAATTATACACTATGCACTCACCAAACGACATCACACCAGGGCAAAAGGTGAATCCATCTGCCACCTTTAGTGGTGTCGTTGGGAGGAATCGGGCTGGAACTAGTGCTTCAAACGCTGCTGCGTCTGCTCCATTGGATCTTATGAACAATTCCACTCAGCAACATAACCTCGCTTCCTGGTTTGAGGCTCCTGAGTTGAGCGTACAACTGGATTTGTTCACGAGTGAACAGAGGGGTAATGGTTATCAACCGGCTCTTACGCTTAGGGTGCAAATTTTCAAATATGAGAAACTATGTATTAAATATAGAGCGGTTCAACTTGACAGTTTGTTCTTGGCAAAATCTAAGGACTTGAAACAAATACCGAAGGGTCTACGCATTTGGAAATTACCCACGGGGGTCGACCCTGGGTCGGAAGCGTATAAGGAATTAATTGAACTGTATCAGAGAACAGGTATGGAGTTACTTGATGTGATTTTACGTAATAATGAAACTAAACTCAAGCAACTACGTGATGAGATTGTTAGGCTTGATTCCAATATTACCAATGACTTACTGTTTTTTCAGCACAAAAACCACTTTGAAAAAGTTATTAAAAATGTTGAAATGTTTGTCAAAAAGAATACTAACATTAAAAACAAAAAGTTGGCTAGAGACTGTGTTGAGTATAAAAACATGACTGCATATCCACTAGGACGTAATGCTACCAGTTTTTCAACTAGGACTTATACTAGGGTTGACTCTAGTACATCAAACAGAGATCTTATTGATGACTGTCAGGACCAAGACATTTTTTTAGAGGAACCAGTATTGCCTCGGAGGTCAGAAAGGCTGCAGAACAAGGGGCAGCATTATGGAAAGTTCCAACAATCGAGTCCCAGGAGGAGGGGGATGAATTACCATTAGAACTTTATACCTCGGGCTTTACTGTTGACTTTGAAATGTACAAGGATTTAGATGTTTTGATTTTTCCTGACAGTATTCATGATTGTAATTTAGATGAAGTGTGTGTTACGGGGGGGGGGGGGTCAGTGATTATGACAACACCACTGTGGTACCTTCATTTATTAACAATTCCAATGATGCCTTGTGTGTTCCTGATAGTGTTCATAACTGTGTTGTGCATGACAACTGTGTCAAGGGGGTTGGTGACCTTGAGAAAATTATTTCTGCAGTTGCACCACCATGCAGTTTTAAAGAGAATGTCATGGACTTAGGTTTGGCAAGTGAGAATGTACACCATGTTTCGTGCTTTGAGAGTGAAGATGTTGTAAACAACAGTTGTGTATTGGCACCAGGGTGGTCTAATAGTTTGGAATTCACAGAGGTCAATACTTCAATAAATTTGGGCCAAGAGATGTCCATTATCGATGGGTGTGATGCAGGTGTGAACACAAAAGAAGTCAACATCATGAGTATGGTCCCTGATGGGGGGATGAAACACACCATCACTAAGGAAATGGGATTCATTATATACAATTATACTGATCTTGTGCTTACTGAATCCCATTTCAAGTTATTTAGTAAAGGTGACAAATTTGTGCCAAGTTACAACATTGACACTACACAGTTATTAACAAGTTTCAAATTATTTGTAAGGGAACTAAATTTGAAGTTACACTTTCATTCAGTTTGTCCAGGTGCAAATACTCAAGAAAAAGGGCAGAGAAGGACAATACTTAAGAGGAAAAGTATTTTTATACCATTAACTAACAAGGAACTTAATATTTTTGAAAGCATTGTTGAATTTGAATTGAGGAGAATTTGTGCACGAAAAACTAGATACAATGACAATTTGTCTAATGATGAAAGAACCACACTTAGTGAATTCATTTCATCTGGGCAGTATAGATGCATGAGACCAGACAAAGGTGGGGGGATGGTTATCATGCACAACATCGACTATACTGGCCAGATTATGAAAATATTAAGTGATGACAACACATACAGTAGGGTTTCAATACATGAAGTAAATTTGGCATATCAGAAAATTGATTTATATCTATTGGATGCCTTGTATCAGGGTGTAATCAATGAGGTTGAGTTTAACTATCTTGCAGTGAAGTTCCCCAATATGCCCAAACTTTTTGGAATACCCAAGGTGCATAAGGGAACTGAGCATCTACAGTTTAGACCCATTGTCTCTGCCAAGGGTTCCAAAACTGAACCACTGGCTGCTTTTGTTGATCAGTATTGCAAGAAAGCCCTTTTGGACGCATGCCATATACTAAAGGACTCTTGGCATTGTCTGGGGAGATTGAAATCGGTTGACTTCTCTAAACTAGGCAACTTTGGTTTTTTGACTATTGACGTCATCAATTTGTTTTCGGTAATTCCACATTCTAAGGGCTTAGAACTCTTTTATGACAGTCTATTTTCCAGCTCAAATTTTGATTTGGAAAAACTGGAGATCTGTTGTGGGTTGATGGAGTTAGTTTTAAATAACAACTTTCTAACATTTGAAGGGGAAATGTACAAACAGCAGACTGGGGTAGCAATGGGGGCCCGGTGTGCCCCAGTCTTTGCTAACTTGGTGCTACTAGCATGGGAAAAGGAGAACATTTTTGACTCTAGATTTGCTGAAAACATATTAGTGTACAACAGATTCCTTGACGACTTGTTGATCCTATGGAAGGGTGATGATTCGAGTGTTGGGGAATTTATTGATTATTTAAATAACACTTCTAGGTTTCTCAAATTTACGTACAACTGGAGTTATGACTGTGCCAATTATTTGGACATCAAGATTTCCAAAAGTAGCACGGGGTTTACTAGTAGTATTTATAGGAAGCCAAGTTATGCCAATTCCTTGCTGCATTTTCCAGTTGCCATCCCATGCATCAAAGGAAAGGTTTGGTGAAGGGCCAAATGGTCCGCCTATCAAGATTGATAAGTGATGACACAACATTCAAAAAAGAGATTTTTACCCTCATTGGTTTATTTCTTGAAAGGGGTTACCCATTGGCGTTGTTAATCAAAACCAAAAAAGAGGTTTTTAGAAAGAGGAAAAGTAAATATTTACCCATTTTGAAAATCAAGGGTACTGTGTCCTCAACTGTTAACTTTAACAATGACACAATGGACAACAATATTGATGTGATCGGTCCAACGTTTGTAGTTAAATACAATGAGGTTGCACCTGAAATATGTGCTAGATTGAGGGGTTTATGGGATCACTTCTTGAGTAGTGACATGAGGGCAATTTTGGGTGACGCGCCTGTCATTGTTTACAGTAGGGGGCGCAATTTGAAGGGCTTACTAGAAAGTAGTAATGATGGTTGTAGGCGATCCTTTATGGGTAAATGTGGGTGTTGCAAATGGTGTAGGTATATAGCTGAAGGTCCCTACCTTGTGGTGGCTGGTTTTGGACGTACCATTGCTTGTCCTGGACGATGTAATTGTGCCACGAAAAATTGTCTTTACATAGCTTCTTGTATGTCATGCGAAGCATTTTATGTAGGCATGACTACGAGGAGTTTGAAGGAGAGGATTAGGGAGCATTGTAGCTCCATTAGAAGAGGGGATGACCACAATGCCCTTGCTTTGCACTCTAAGGTGTGTTGTGAATTTAAAAAGTTTTTATTTTTTATTGTTGATAGGACGAAGGTAAATCAGTATGGTGATGTTAACAACTTTGTAGCACTTCGTGAAATGGAGTGGCAAATTAGATTGAATGCCACTAAATTTCCAGGGATTAACGAAGGTATTTCTTTAAAACCTTTATTGAAACACAGGGCCAATTTCATTTAACATTACTTGGTGGTCTTTTGTCATTTTAGGAATTTTTATGTTAATACAGTGTTAGTTTATTGGAGTACACTATAGAGCATTTTAGTAAGCATCTATGGAACAGGCTGTTTTACTAGATCCTAGCAGTCTGTATTAGTATTCATTACATATACATATTTTTTTATGTTATTGTAGTTCTACATTTAAATTAACTTATGTGTAGACCCTTCTTACATGATCATATTATTTATGTTAGATGTTTGTACATATGCTTGGTTTCACTATGTTATATATGCATATATATACATATATATATATATTTTTTTTTATGGTGTTGTACTATTCAATATTTTAAAATTTTGACTTTGTGTCAAGGCTTCTATTATGAATGAGAGTTGATTGATTGATTGTTTAATTGCAAAATTAGTGAGTATTTAATGACAACTTGCTGGGTATGTTTTGTATGACTCTGATGAAACCAGTGTATCTGGTGAAAGCGCTCAGTCAGTGTGCTTATTTGGAATAAACGCTTTTATTTTATACCTGCATTGCTCTGGTCTGTGCCTTATTGTCAGCTCCGCTTGTACTATGGTCGACTGGTTCGTTACTTTTTTCTATGTGGATTCCTGCATTGGAGTTTGTGTTCTGACTTACTTATACTGATGGAAAGTTTAACATTGACAAAAGCACAGAGCACCAGAATTAGTTCGCTGAAATAACAATCTCCTGACCTGTAGTCAAGGAAGCACTACAAATTTGGTAAAACAGAAACAGAGTAAAATGATAAGATTCAGTCCAGTAGATGTTGTATGCACAAAAAAGTAAGATTAGTATAAAGTCCAACAGAGCAGAAATGATAACGTAAACTATAATGCTAGTGCTACTCAAATATTTTATTTATTTATTTATTTAACATTTATTTACTGGGAAAGGTTGACTTGGAAAGAAACCAATTTTTAGCGGAGACCCGGTGAGAAAAGCTCCAAATGCATGTCTATGTGAAATAATGCTTGGAAAGTTAAAATACATACCTTCTGTATCCGAGTATGAACTGGAACAAAATAAGGACAGATGCCAGTGTCCTCTATTGGGTACTATACAGTAGTGTGTTCACCCTTCTCACTGCAGGTACGGGTCTATATTATAACAGCAAACACTTAAAATAGCGAACACTGTATAATCGACCCTAAAATATCAAAATGACAAAATGCCAAACACATGGAACAGTGATTTTTTTCCCAAGGAAAAAAAAATCACTGCTCTGCAAAACAAAACAAAAAAAAACAAAAAAACAAAAAACACAAAATAAACTGGAGGCTTTGCCCCCGCCACACCCCCTACTTAAATATATCAACTCTGAGATGACACCACAGTGGAGAAAATGTCAAAGTCCTGAAAACTGCCCAGTGATTTTTTTTTTTTACTCTGGGAAAAAAAAAATCGCTGTTCTGTGTGTTCGGGATTTCGCTGTTTCAATTAAAAAGGTTCGCTTAAACAGCGTTCGCTATTTTAAGTGTTCACTGATTTAATAGGGAACTGCAGGTACTTGTACCCTTAAATCGTACACTGACCTTTCCATCCATAATCCTGTTGGTTGTTCCCTGTTTAGTCACACAACCACCATATGGCCATACCCCTAAGCCAACTATTACTTTGCGCCATCAGATCTTTAAGGTTCGAAGCCAGGATTTCTTAGCCTTGAGTCTATACTTGAGTCCAACTTAAAAAAATGCTCTGTGTACTAAGGTACAGATTATGGACAGATTCTTCTCTTTCACACACCCAGCTAACCTCTGCCCTAAGCTAATATGCCTTATACATTACTGAATGACTCCACCAGTTACATACTGATCATATTTTACCATATGTCAATGTAAGGCGATGCCTTCATATTCTGGTAAAAGCTTCTTGGTGTTAATTCCTGCTCTACAAGTTTGTCTACGTGTTTGTTTTTTCATTAGTCTCCTAGAACATTATTACTCAAAAGCCCAGACAACAATGTTGTTCCGCTCTACACATCTAATCATTTGAAATGACATCCATACATTTAACATTCTTTTCCACAGCTTCACAAGTCTCTTCACCTTAGTTACCAACTGCCTGTATATCCATAAGTTCTTAAATCAGGTAAAATGGCTTTTTCTGAATTCTAATGTTTATATTCCTTTTACTGGCTACATTCTTAGTTTTGGCCATGCATGTTCAAATCTAGGGCCTCTCTTGCTGCAGACCCTGATGTCATCATGTGAAATGAGTGTCGTGGCCTGAAGACAACCTCCTGTAAAAAACATTTTAAAGAAGAACAGCGATTGCCAACATTTGATGCTCTATTTTAGTTTTGCTGTTTCTCTCTCTCTCCCTCTCTCTCTCTCTCTCTCTCTCTTTCTCTCTCTCTTTCTCAATCTCCATCTTTCTCTCTTTTTTTTTAATTTCAGGGCTTGCAATTAAGGCTCTTGCAAATGCAATAGACAGGTAGAATGCAATAATTCTACTAGTTTCTTATGGACCAGCTTGTAAATGTTGTCTTATGTGCTATTCATTTAGTATTGGGCACTCTAAATTGGCCCTAGGTGTGAGTATGTGCGTATGTGTGCCTTCTGCAGAAGGTTGGGCACCGGCTTGGCAACTCGACACCATAAACAACTCCACTGACAATCATGAGCGGACAGGTGATCCGCTGTGGCGACCCCTAACTGGGAAAAGATGAAAGAAGAAGAAGAAGAAGAAGTGAATTTTGGGACAGTGCAATGCTGAGTTTCAAAATGAAGACAAAAAAAACCCCAAAACCAAACAAAAGAAAGGTGAGTATCCAACATAGCTCTTCTATTTTAAACTGAGGTTTGTTTTTTGCTTTTTTTTTTATTTGTGCAGGGAGGCAAACCTCCCTACACCCTCTAAACTTATATATACCCACTCTAAAATTATCATACCTTGGAAAAAGGGTGACTCTTCCTTAAAACAGTAATCACAAACTTAGTTTTTGTAACTAAGTCCAGATATTCAGTCATTCACCTCCACATTTCAGAACTTGGGACTGTAAGTCTTGACATTTCAAATTGTTACTGAACTGTAAACTATGCTGTGTATGTGTTCTGTCCTATATTATTCATAGGTGATCTGATAATATATATAATATATATATATTTTTTTTTTTTGCTGTTTTAGTTCAGCAGTCATTTCTGTGTGAGCACTTTTGTACCTTTTTAATGCATGATCCTTACTATGAACCTTGCTATAACAAGGTGGTCATGTGGAACTTCTTATGTTAGAATCTCTTGATAGCTAGGTCGTTCCCTGTTTTTTGTTCTTTTTGGAGTATAATAAGGATACTCCATGTATTACACTGCAGTTTTGATAATATTTGATATAGTATACTGTTGTCATTTTTTAAATATGCATATATATGTATTACCTTACTTGAAGCTTAGACTCCTGGGTCTCCAAAATAAAGTGGTTCTGTCCAGTTGCACTTTTACTATCGTTAAAAGGAACAAGCGAAGGATCCCAAAAGCAATGAAGAGGCACACGTTGTCCTGAACGCAATTTATTTGACTCAAACAGTAAAAGAGCGTTTTCGCCACACTCATAAGGTGGCTTCTTCAGAGGAAAAAGAGGGCAGCCAAAATCAAACACCTTAAATACAGACCAATTAATTAAATGCAGATGCAGCTAATTAGCAATACAATATTATATTAAGCAGGGAAGAGCTTTTGTACTTAATAAGGCACTAGAACACAAAACTTTAACAAAAACCTTACAAAAACAGTTTGCAGTTTAAGAAAATGTTATAAGTGTACATATAAAAGTATGCTTATAAAAAGATGGTTAACACACCAATCCCCATCATTCGACAAGGAAAAGACATAATAAAAAAGTACTTAGGTAAAAAAAAATATATATAACACATGCCTATGTACTAAAAGTAAAATTAGGATGAGGAAACAAGTATTCCAAGAAGTGACAGTCACTTACAGGACAAGTTTTCTTTAAAATGCAAAAAATATGTACTATTTTAAGTACAAAGTTTTAAAAGAAAAAACTGCTCATGAGGGAAAGAAATAACCCCATGTGTAATGTATGTAATTTAGATATCCAGATATGCATACATAAAAAAATGGTTTCATGCTTAAGAACCAAAGACAGTAGCAAGTTGCTTAATACTACTTAAGCCCACAGTATAAACTGCTATAAAAACCTTAAAAAAGCTATCATGGGGGTTGAAACACCTTATACAAAAAGCACAAGATTAGTAAACACATTCTTATCTCATGTAAGATTTTAGTCTGAGACAAGGTGCAATATTACAGCTCTCATTCAACCCCGGGGGGTTGAAAGCATTAAGTTTGAGCTGCCAAAGTAGCTCACATGTTTCAAGCATAAGGGCAGACGGCCCTCCTCTAAGTGGTGTTGGGAGGTGGTCAATACCCATAAAGGAGAAAACATGCCCCGGGTAGGAACAAATGTGCTTAGCTAGCGCGTTTTCACACTTCTTATTTCTGACAGCATATAAATGTTGGTACATTCTGTCCTTGAGTCTTCTATCCGTCTTACCGACGTAGAAGACTGGGCAGCTCGTGCAAAAAGCGATATACACCACTGATTTAGTATCACACATAATACGGTGGCGAATAAAATATTTTCGCCCTGCTATACAAAAAGTGCTGCCTGTTTTAATATGTGTACAGAAATTGCAAGCACCACAAGAATAAGAACCATTAGATCTAGCACTACGTACACTAGAAGAACTCTGTAAGAGTTCTTTAATGTTCCTTCCCCTTCTGAACACTACAAAGGGCTTATCACCCAATTTGTCACCTACAAGTCCATTACTAGTTACAAAAAAACAGTTTTTGAAAAGAATATTTTGTATTTCATATGAATTCACTCCAAACGTAGAAATAAAACAACAAGATGTGACCTTCGAAGATGTTGATTCAGTAGAGGAAACAGGGACAACCAAGTTTTCATTTACACTGAAGTTGGGGTCGACATCATTACTAGTTACAACTTCTAAAGAGAGAAGAGGTCTATAAAAGCCATTATTTCTTTTATTAAGTACCTCTTCTGTTATTTCAGACACCAAACCCCTTGGGTAACCTCGGTTCGCAAAAAGGTCGCCCAAAAGTTGACATTCAAGGTTGAAATCTGTCAATTGACTACACATCCTCACCGCCCTCACTAGTTGCCCCTTAACTATAGCCTTTCTAAGTTTAAAGGGGTGAGAGCTAGTGAAGTGGAGAAAAGAATTGACATATGTGTCTTTCCTATAGATTGTAGATTTTAACCTACCCATAGAATCAGTTCTGGTAAGTTTTACATCCAGATAGTTCGCACTGTCCACATCAAAATGGGAAGTAAACCTGAGAAAAGGTGTTGTACCATTAAGATAATTAAGAAAGGAGTGTGCCGAAAAAGAGTCACCCCTAAAAAGGATAAAAATGTCATCAAGATAACGAGTGTAGTAAAACAATTTACCATTCCACTCAGAGTTGTTAAGCACAAAATTTCTTTCCCAGTATGACATAAAGAGGTTGGCCACGGCAGCCCCACATGGAGAGCCCATGGCCACACCTTTTTTTTTAATGTAAATGTCCCTTTCAAACATGAAGAAGTTAGATGTCAAAATAATGTTCAACAGTTCGGTGACATTATTGATGACACTTGTAGGGGCCCCAAGCTCGTTCAAGAGCAAGTCAATCCACTCAACTGCCACCTGGTGTGGTATGGATGTGTACAAATCAGCCACATCTATGGTCAAAAAATTAACATCCATATCTAACACCAACTCATTCAGGTCAGATAGAAATGACCATGAGTCTTTACATATGCTCGGTATACTTTCCACGTACTGATTCAATAAGGCATCTACCAGTTTAGAGCAGGGGTAGGTAGGAGATGACCTGCCATCTATTAATGCTCTCATTGGTGGATCCCCAAAGTTTTTATGAATCTTGGGGATCCCAAACATGACGGGGGTCTTAGCATATAAAATGTCTATGTATTTGTAAGTCTCCTCATCAATTCTACCATTAATGAAAAGATCCCTCAAGTAACCCCTTATCCTATTGGCACTAATGTTCATCTCGTTGACAGATGAAATTTCATATGAGTCGGAATCGAGGACCCTGTGCATTCTTTCTACATAATCCACTTGTTCAAAAATGGCTAATCCGCCACCTTTGTCAGGCTTGATAATCCTAACCCCTGCACTACGCAGGTCACACAACGCCTCCAGTTGTTCTTTTGAAATATTGAAGCAGTTGGGACCAGAGTTAGGGCCCTTCATCAAAAACCTGATATCCAACTCACAAGCACTTTCAAACATTTTGAGGGCCACATGAAGGGGAGGGTTAAATACACTCGAGAGCTTCAATTTTGGAACCGAAGGTTCTGCAGAAAGATTAAACAAGAGTTTCAAATTCAATTTACGTACATAGCATTTTAAATCAAGTAAGACCCTAGCCAAGTCACATTTTCTCGAAGGAACAAAGGTGTTACCCAGAGCTAGTAACTCTACAAGTTCTGGTTCCAAAGTAAGATGTGAAAAATTATAAATGGTAAAGTCACCTTTATTATTCGTGACAATCCTAAGGGGGACGCTCGAAGCACCCAGGGGGTCTTTATCTAGTTGTTCCAATTCCTGTTCCCCCTGCGTTGCCCCTTGTTGTTCCTGTTCCCTAAAAAAGCGTTACTAGTGTTAGGTGCGTTGTTATAGCAAGCGGGAGTGGTCGTGTCAGAATTCTCCCCACTAGTATCCTGCCTATTTCTATTTTGGTTACTCCTACGTAAAGGTTGATCATTTCTCAGTGAAGTATCCTGTCTGTCTACAGTATCAGAATCAACAACAGTATTATCATCAGGTAATTCAGTTGAATCATGCACACCAGTAATATTAGTTTGAACTCGCAAATTAGGAAAGGCCATATCTCTAGAATAGGATAACCTATCCCTATGCAATTTTTTAGCTTTATTAGTTTTTAACTTGACCATGTAAGTATCAATACTAGAAAAAATCCGTGAATGATCATATTTAAATTGTAAAAATGCATTATTGATCTTAATTTCCTCATCAAGTAAACAGACCTCTTTAGTCAGTTCAACAATACATAAGGAATAATGCTTGACAAGCAGTTCGAGCAAGTGCAAGCCCTGTGTCTGAAAAAGAAGCTTTAAATCAGTTAAAAAGTCATTACTGTTGAGCAAGCTAGAGGGTACAAAATTACTCCTCAGTCCCTTAGGGACAATACCCTCGCTTAGGCACTGTTTAAAGTACGCAGTTTCCAATTGCATTTTCCTAAGCTTAAGTGTCTTAGAGTCCAACAATTTGAGTTTATCTGACAAGCTGGCACCAGAATTAGCAACAGCACCTCGGTCTTGCACCGGCGGGGCGTCATTAGGAGGCTTTACAAACAAAAGAAAGTCACCTGTATTAGCAATCCATTCGGATATAGTTGCTCCACCAATAAGTGCTTCAACCCATTCTGCAGACTCTGGCTGTGAAGGATTACGCTGGTTGCCGTAGGAGGATTAACAAAAGGCAGAGCCGCCCTAGGTAGTCGCGCCACTGTTATCGATGCCTGTGAGTTAGAATCATGTCCATTAACCAAATTTTTCATGTTATAAGTGCCGCTTTGCCGAGATGCCAAAGAACTTTCAAACAAAGAAAAGCGCTCATTGAGCGCATCAATTTTCTGCGACAACGAAAACAGCAGGTTAGGCATACCCATGACATCCGAGTTAGATGTATCTAAAATAACTTGACTCGCAGGACTCTCCATGTTAAAGGATCCACAAAAGAAAAACACCAACAAGCTGCAATTAATCCACAAACAAGTAACAAGCGAAGGATCCCAAAAGCAATGAAGAGGCACACGTTGTCCTGAACGCAATTTATTTGACTCAAACAGTAAAAGAGCGTTTTCGCCACACTCATATTACACATGGGGTTATTTCTTTCCCTCATGAGCAGTTTTTTCTTTTAAAACTTTGTACTTAAAATAGTACATATTTTTTGCATTTTAAAGAAAACTTGTCCTGTAAGTGACTGTCACTTCTTGGAATACTTGTTTCCATATCCTAATTTTACTTTTAGTACATAGGCATGTGTTATATATATTTTTTTTTACCTAAGTACTTTTTTATTATGTCTTTTCCTTGTCGAATGATGGGGATTGGTGTGTTAACCATCTTTTTATAAGCATACTTTTATATGTACACTTATAACATTTTCTTAAACTGCAAACTGTTTTTGTAAGGTTTTTGTTAAAGTTTTGTGTTCTAGTGCCTTATTAAGTACAAAAGCTCTTCCCTGCTTAATATAATATTGTATTGCTAATTAGCTGCATCTGCATTTAATTAATTGGTCTGTATTTAAGGTGTTTGATTTTGGCTGCCCTCTTTTTCCTCTGAAGAAGCCACCTTATGAGTGTGGCGAAAACGCTCTTTTACTGTTTGAGTCAAATAAATTGCGTTCAGGACAACGTGTGCCTCTTCATTGCTTTTGAGATCCTTCGATCGTTAAAAGGAAGTAGATAGATTAGACAGGAAGATAGATAGACAGATAGACGCATGCATGCATAAATAAACATGCACCTGTGGGTGTGCTGTGATGTTCACCTGTCAGATTCCTTGCTATGCATCCCGTTCCTACAAACATACAGACAGCTACAGGGAGTGCTTGGGCTCAGCTGGTGCTCAGACCTCCAGGAACTTAAGACCAACATGGCGCATTCCAGTGTCAACAAACCAGGCTATGCAGATAACCTTGTGCATTTTGTTCTGTTTATGACCTAGTAACCAATACTACCCACCGCTGGGTTTATTTAGAGGGCTGAACAACACTGATCTACCTTGATGCATATTACCAGCATCTTGTTAAAGCTACAGCTTTAATACTAAATACTGTTTATAGCAAAGGCTGTCACATCCACAGTCTTTTAAGTATCTTTGTCTCACTTATCTCTTGTTATGGATATCCAGAATGCAACTTGGTTTGTTACATGGCTAGCTTACGCCTTTGATCCTTTTAGCTTCCAACATTTCTTCTGCTCAGCTTGCCAGTTTTCATACTTTGTTTCAATTACACTCTGGGACTCCAAGCCATATAGTTTATTCCTGAAAATGATAGCTTTCCACAGATTTTGAGTCACATATGCATTTATTTTGCAGATTTACTGGTCATGTGGTCAGTTTTCAAGGTCCTGCAGTTACACCTGTGTTTCTGTTTGCTATAGTCCATCCTTTGGCAGTACATGTAGCTTTCCTACATGGACATGCTTGTGAAATCCCCCTGTACAGTATTTAAAGGGTTTCTACAAACACTCCAAAAAAAAAAAAAAAAAAAAAACAGAATGGCTATTGTTCTTAACATTTGTATTTTATGTGCTTGCATAATGTGCCTTGAGTTGAAATTATCTCTAGTGTAGCATCTCTGTAAATACCAAAGCTATTTCTCGTCTATTTTTTTTCACTATTACAATTCAGTTTATCTCACCAGAACCAACTTTTTGTTTATACCCTGTAAGTTACAAAACTAGTACTCAAATAAATCATTAATTTCTAGTAGCTAATCTGTAAAAAAAAAAAAAAAAAAAAAAGTTTTGCGATGGTCTTGGCCATCCTGGCTGCATGTGTTACCAACTTCCCTTTTATGTTCAAGAGCAGAGGCTGAATTGCTTACCTAGCTTTAAAAACAAGATTTAATTTTAGTTTCTGTAACACATTTATTTCTACTCTTGCAGATAACCATCTAGAAATCTTTGATCACATACTGATCTGCTTCTCACAAACTTCCTGCTTGCATACCTGAAAAAAATTTGAACAGTGATGATGAATCATAATGAGTGCTGTGTGCCATCAGTGAGAACTGATCAGTATTATAGCACTTAATTTTTATATTTGTTACTCTACAAAGAGCAAATGCACATAAAATAAAAGGTCTGACAATGGAGGTTATTCAGGATAAGAAAAACACCAATAACAGAAGAATTAACTGCCTGCAGCAGAATTATTCTGAAAAGGGATACATACACACACGTGTATATGTATATATATATATATATATATATATATATATATATATATATATATATATATATATATATATAAAACTGGCATAATAAAGTAGTCAAGATAAAGTACTTTTGTCATGTTTTTATCTAGAAGGTCTGGAGTATATGATCTGACATTCACTTCATCTGCTAGTTACCTATGGCAAGTATAAACAGTTTTTTGTGAGGGATCTGGTCTGGTGTTAAAAGATCAGTGTTAAGTCAGATGCACAAGCAGTTCTATTCATTGTTTCCTGCCCATATATTGCCAAGGGGAAGTCGAGCAAGCAGTCTACAGCACAGACTTCAAGAACCGATATTGTCAAGGTGTAGAATGCAGCAAGTGGTCTGATATCTGAGTGCTGGAGGGATTGACATGGAAAAATGCAGACTCAAATATTGATATAAAGAATATGATGGCACAAAAGAGTTGCTTGGACAACCTAGCCTGTTCAGGTATGCCCCTAATGGATAAACTGGTATTCCATGCCTAATAACAATTTAGCTTCTCTCATGACATCTTGAACTTTTTTTCACTTTTCTTTGCACTACCTTCAAGAATTTTGTTTTCACTCTATACACGACTGTGTACGTAAAAAAAGTCTTCTTACTGACTGTGAGCCCCCTCAACCAAAACACATACACATACACATGCAGACATTTTAAGCACTTTTCAGATTCTTATACACTTCTTGTTCTAGGTTTGCTTTTTCACCTCTGATTATTTTAAGGTGTTTGTTAACATCTTCTTAATTTCCCCTGCCACTTCTGACTATGTTTTACATATTACATTTCTTTTGTCTATATTTGTGTGCCTACTAATGTAAACTCTGAACCATTCTTGCTGTTTACCTGAGGAAAACCTTGTCCTGCTCTGTTTATTTGAAGAGACAGGACACCTAGATTTGCATGCAATAGTTAAACTGGGGTCTCAACAATTGTCTGCATACAAAGGTAACTAATTGCCTCTTTCCACTCGATCTGACCATTCCTGTGTCCATTTGTGTTTATTTATTTGTTAATTAGGTAATCTCCTGGGTACAAGTTCCTATTTTTAGGAGTAACCCAGGAGTGCTCTTGTTCAAGAGCATGCTCAGAGTCACACAGCAGGCAAATGAAGGTTGACAGAATAAAACCCAGGGCAGCAAGAGGAAGGTCGTAATCATCTGTGCTAATCTGGATGGTCCCAATTTCTTGTTGTCTCCCTAAACTTTCCCTGTTGTTTTCTGTTGATTTTACACCTTCCATTTATCCTACATTATTATTCTATAAGCCTTTTACCACTTTTTTTGTCGCAGATGGTAGTTCAGTCCACCTATGTGCTTCCCCTGGATTTTGTTCATTCTTCTTCTCCTTTCGGCTACAACTGTTAGGGGTTGCCACAGTGGATCATGGTCTGCAGAATGAGCGGCAGTAGAGTTTTACGGTGTGGAGTTGCCAGCCCAGCACTCAATCTTCCCGAGAAGACACACACACACACACACACACACACACACACACACACACACACACACACACACACACACACACACACACACACACACACACACTTTAGAATGTCCAATCCACCGGGAATGTGGGAGGAAACTGTAGCACTTGGAGGAAACCCACGCAAACACAGGGAGGACATGCAGACTCTGCACAGAAGGCACCCCCAGCCGAGAATCGAACTGGAGAACCTCTTGTTGTGAGGCAACAATGCTAACAGCTGCACCACTGTCCTGCCCCTGGAGTTTTTTCCTAGCAGACCTTATTTTTCACATCTTTGAATGGAATCCAAGCTACCATATCTACACGGTATTATTCTGGAAGGTGCTGCATACCACATTGTGTCTCATCTTCTGCCTACTTTCTTATGTAAAAGCTCTGTTTTACTTGTGTCATCTGCAGAAATGTATGTTTTCCTTCCAATCAGTTCACAGAGCACTTAAACAGATATTAACAAATGGTCCCATAACTAAATCCATATATATTAATAACTGGTCCTAGTACTAAATCCATAGATATTAACAAATGGTTCCAGTACTAAATCCATAGAAATTAATGACTGGTCCTAGTACTAAATTCATAGATATTAATGACTGGTCCAAGTAATAAGTTCATAGATATTGATAACTGGATCCCAGTATTAAATCCATAGATATTAAATGACTGGTCCCACTACTAAATCCATAGATATTAATAACTGGTTGTTGTTGTTGTTTGTCTTTCGGCTTTTCCCAGTTAGGGGTCACCACAGCAGAACTCCAGTCCACTAATGATTGGCAGTTGTTTTTTATGGTGTTGAGTTGCCCACCCGATGCCCAAACTTCAACGAAGGCACGCCCATTCAACGCATGTCTTTCGAACACCCACTACACCATGGGGAGGACATGCAGACTCCACACAGAAGGCACTCCCAACCCAAACTGAGAATCGAATGGGAGAACCTCTTGCTGTGAGGCAACAACGCTACTGCTGCACCACCGCAACAGTACTAAATCCATGGATATTAAACAACTGGCCCCAGTACTAAATCCGAAGGAGGGGCAAAGGGAGAAAAGCAGAGAAGGAAAACACCAAACTCTGGACAAAGGAGGGATAAGTGACTAAACAACACAATGAAACAGGAGTACAGATGGATGCATTCCTGTCATTTATACACAGAAAGTTCAGGGCACTAACTACCTCATCCAGAATTAGTGCAGACATGGAACCTGTAACATACTATAATACAGACTTTGTGCTGGAAGTTTCATGAGTTTCATGCCATGTCTAATACTAGAAGTATATGAAAGACATGTACACACTCTAGAAGAAGATGCACTATACAACAAAATAGAAATGTTTACTATAATTACTGACACGTACCAAGGTATCTTCTGTTAATTAGGGACTGGCTATATAAGTGTGGGGAAGTAGGGACATACGCCACTGTAAATCACATATAGAAATACAGCAGCTTAAATTCTGTAGAAAGGGAAATATATTGGCACGAAGCAGTAAAGGATAATGAATATTTGAATGTGATTCAGTGGATGAATTTCATAGGTCCAAAGTCAGCACAAGAAATCAAACATGATGACTGAAGATATACTACAGAGGCTAAAAGCTGATAGTGACACCAAAAAATGGGATAATAAAGATGAATAACAGTCTGACTAGTTCATAAAAATGTAGAGACATTGGGAAGTCTAAAAAAGTGACAAAAGGAAATATTTAATTACTGGTAGATGTAGGGGCAGGTAGGAAGACTAGACAGGAGCATCAGGAGAGCACCAGCAGAAGATTAACCAATCAGAAGAGCACAAGCAGAAGATTAACCAATCAGAAGAGCACAAGCAGAAGATTAACCATACTGAGCTCATTCATGTTCCGACCCAAAAGGAGAATCCAGTATTTAGCCTGAATATATACAAATGGATGCGGTGCTAGAAAACAGGGAAGATCTACCTCAGTGCAAACCACAGAACAAGCAGGATTGGCATTAGACACATTACGGCAACTACACAATGGAGCAGACAACAACAAACATTAGCCTCTGTTTTCCATGTAGAGCAGCAAAGATGGAAGTTAACCACTGCAAAGAAGACATTGCCGAAAAGAGCAGTAGACAGTGAAGGATGACACAGTTCACTGGTCATCCTTCTTACTTAAGAGCTACTGAAACTTAAGGTGTGAATGTGTCTGATACATTATATTTCTTCTCTAAAAATGTGTAGTATCATTAGCAACTTATGGGGAGTCTCTCTTTTAACTTTTTGTCTCAAGCTTGCACATCTGTTTTTAATCTACCTTACTCGGATTTTAGTTATAAACCAGGGTATTAGCAAAACAGAGTTGTAGCCAGCAGTCAGTCCAGAGAATTTAAAACAATACACAGCTTCAGACTGCATGTGTTTCTGTCTTGAAGCTACAGTTTCTTGGGCAAACTGCATACAACTTATCCTGTGTGCATCTTACCTGGAGACACTGAGTTTAATCTAACTCACCTTTCTATAGTCGCCTCCCGCCAGGATGTCGTTGCATTTATATTCAGTGTCATCATATCCCAGAAACCAGAGCACTGCAAACGAGTGCAATCTTAGTGAATAATAGTGACAGAAACACTCTGCTAAAGCCCACAGGAGAGCCCCACCATGTACAGAGACAAACAGCATAAGGGCTGTGGTGCAGCACTCTTCGTAGAAGCATTCTGGGAATTGTAGTGTTGCCATATTCACAAGTAGCTCCCACAACCATTATAACAGCACCTTGCCATACTCCAGTCTGTACTCTGTCATGGCTAAATACCGTCTATCAACAGTCATCTAAATCCTCATATGTAACCATTGAAAGGAAAAGTTTATGGCACAGTAGAATTAAGAAGGGTAGGTGGTGCGAATTTGCAGGACAGTCTTCGTGTACTGGCAGGGTATCCAAAATCTTAGAAAGCAGATTTAAGAGTCTCATTAGCAAACAGATACGCTGTCTAGAACTGAGGCAAATAAAAACATTAGGGACATTTTGGCCTTTCATCTCAAAGTATCATTGCAATTATTAACATACAGGAAAAAGGAGTGTGGAATCCTGGGACAGGAGAGTGATAACATGGCTAACCTCAGTTGATAAATATAAATAAAATGATATAAAGATAGATAAATAGCGCTCCATTTATCAGACACTTCTTAGGCCATAACTATAACACTATGTACAGTTCCTGAAGCCTTACAGGGAAAGGAAGGCCGCAGTGCTGGAGATGGCACATATGTAGGTGAATAGGATGTGGTAGAGTGAATTATATGAAAGGCCATTTAATATAGCAGAGAAAGACAGAAACATTGACGACATAGTCAAACCTCCACAAAATCTACATTCAGAGTGAACTCTCTAGAAGCAGGGTGCAGACCTCTCAAATGTCCTTATTTTGAAGGACTGTTCCTATTTTAGGATTTAGGATGTCTCTATTTTTGGAGGCATATCCCTACTGTCAGGCTTGATTTACTTGCTCACACACTTTTCTGAATCCCCCTCATTACATGTGATTTTTGAAGATGTCTCAGACTAAGAAAACCATATTATAACACCAACTTGCTAGTGGTGTCAGTAATTTAAAGAAAGAGGACACATTTCTTGCAACTCTCCTTTCCTGAAACAAAAATAAATGATTTTATGTGGTAGAATTTTGTGATACAGTTTATTAAAGTGTACAGCTTTTACACAGTCACTTTGATAATGTGCTAATATTTTTTCTATTGTTTTGGTTGATCACTGTTTTTTTAAACATATTTATAAGTAGTATCTGATATTCCTACGGGAAGCTAAAAAGTAATGTGCCATTTGGTACTCAGATTTTATGCTAATTAGATGTCCAGATTTTTAGCTGAACGTTGGTGTCTTTCAAGGGCCTTTGTTCCTATTTTCAATGTCTGCTCAATTTGAGAGGTATGGTAGGGTATGCCACATGACATGCATCTTCCTGTAGCTATCTTGGTAGCATTTAATATATATGGATCATTTTTCATTGAAGAAAGTTTTACTGGAACAAGTATACGGAATGATACTTTCAGTAAATTAGTTTATTCTGAATGGACTTTCTTAAATAAATATCATTTAATACATCTGTTTCTGGGTTACTAGCATTTGATCAAACATTTATTTAGTGGAATATTTGTAGGACATGCTGAGAAGAACATTTATTCGAATACTCAGCATTTCAAAGGTAAGTATGGGTTTGAGATGGGGGGACTGAGTGTGTTTGTCTGCATGCGTGTGAAACAGTGTGCGAGGGGGTAAGGGATAGGTAAAGGGATAGTTATTAACAGAGTTTTCATGAGTGTTGGGCTGAAGTAATGGATAATTTAGTTGGCAGATGTGTTGTGAGTGAGTGTGTGTGTGTGTGTGTGTGTGTGTGTGTGTGTGTGTGTGTGTGTGTGTGTGTGTGTATGTGTGTGTGTATGATGATCTGTTAATATATATGTTCTGTGCCCGAGATGTCATGTGTATTGTTAGTGCTATGGAATGGGTTTTTCTGAGGTAAGGTGTGGGGTTAGGGTTAGCAACTACTAGTAAGGTGTACTGGGGGTTAGGTTCCAATCTTTACATTATGAATAAATGTTAACCCTAAAAAAAACATCCCATAAAATTACCACTATTCTGACAAAATTACAAATTATGTCCAGAGTTAGTTTTAAGGTTAACACATTAGAAGAGGAACGTGTTTTTTTTTTATCTGTAATTTTTTAGCATTTTAAATGTTCAGTGGACTGGTTTGACCTTTTGGAGTTTGAACATTCAGTACTTTGGTCATTTGCTACTGACCATCGTTTCCTCATTTTAGGAAAATTCAAACAGTTTGTCTGCAGTGGAAATAGATGGCATATTGTTTGGTTTTTACTTTTTGTGAACTGGGGTTGGAATTCTGTGTAATGATTAAGGTGAGGAGCAGGATGCATTTTTGATGTAAGTGGCCTTTGCATTTTTTTCTCAGATTTTTAAATATCAATTTAATGTGTTTAGCAAGTAAGGAAGAATATTGAGTAGGGAGGCTGCCACTTGCAAAACACTGTCCTGATAATGCTTCTGGGATTTTCAATTTTAGTGTCCTTAGTTATTTGGATGTATTATTTTGATTCAGTGCTTCAAGCAACATACCTTGCATTTATTATTTTAAATTGGTCTTAATGCTATGCTAATCATGTCATTGGCTGCTTACATCAAATTAATACTTTTGAAAATTTGAAAAATTTCAAAGATATTATTCAGTTGTTAGTATCATAACCAACTTTCCAAAAGGCAATTCCATATCTTGAATATTTAACGGGATTAGCCTTACACTATCCATATGATCTTCATTTTGGAACAGTTCCTAATACACTACAAGTATTTTGGAGTTAGTACTTGAAGAGTCTTATTCTGCATTTCTTGATTATTGCAGTTCTCAAAATGTCTATTTTCTTATGACAGGACTGGCTGTGACATTTCTGGTTGTTCCACCTGTAAATTTAGCTTCAGCATACATGTCATGTACAAATTTCTATGATTTGTTGTATACAGCTTTCCATCTTCCATGTGAATAAAAAAAGGGCTGTTGGTTTGCTTGCTTTACCAGCCATATCAGCTTCAACCTGCAAACTTTCATATGGCTTTTGTATTCAGTCTTTCTCTACAACCATCTTGTAAGTATGGTATTCTGCAGTTTCGAATTCTGTACATGCTAATTTCTTCCCAGCATTCCTTTCATTGTTGGTTACTTTTTAATGAATCAGCAATCCTGCTAAAGCAGATAACTTGCCTTTCAGTCTTCTGCCTGTTAAACGTTCAGCTGTTGATAGACTGAACACCAACAATACAGTATTACTGTATTCTAAACTTGTGAGATTACAATCCTCATAGCTTCACTACTACTTTTTCTTTTGAGAATGTTTACTGTTTGGAAAATTATTTCCACTGAATCATTAAACTGTGAAAAGCATGAACTACTACTTTGTCAACTTTGAAGATAATACAGCTTAATTTCTTTCTTTGCTGGTGTTTTTTTTACTCAGCTACTTTTTTGTTATAATATATTTTATTAACCACATATCTTAATCAACATCAGTACATATCTAAAATTATTTTATGGTTTCTGCTGCCATACGTAACTTCAGAATTAAGTAACCACTAATTATTTTAGCTATTTTGTAAGATTCCCTCATAAATATGATATAGACAATGTTTTCTATACTCCTTGCTTTTTTTTGTTTGTTTTTTTTTGTCCTCCACTTTAAGGTCATAGCTTTTTAGCTGAAGTAATACTCTCTGCAATCTCAGATGTGTCTTTTACAAGGATTGCCTGGATATACTTTGCAAAAGTTTGATATTTTTGCTTGAACTCCATTACCATAATCATATTCATGGAATTTTCAAGTCTAGGCACTACTACTAATAACTTGTTAATATATATAATATATATATATATATATATATATATATATATATATATATATAGCTTGTTGTTTATATATATATATATATATATATATATATATATATACTACTATATATATATATATATATATATATATACTACTACTAATAGCTTGTTATTTATATATATATATATATATATATATATATATATATATATATATATATATATATATACTACTAATAGCTTGTTTATATATATATATATATATATATATATATATATATATATATATATACTACTACTAATAGCTTGTTATTTATATATATATATATATATATATATATATATATATATATACTACTACTAATAGCTTGTTTATATATATATATATATATATATATATATATATATATATATATATATATACTACTAATAGCTTGTTTATATATATATATATATATACTACTAATAGCTTGTTATTTATATATATATATATATATATATATATATATATATATATATACTACTACTAATAGCTTGTTTTATATATATATATATATATATATATATATATACTACTACTAATAGCTTGTTATATATATATATATATATATATATATATATATATATATACTACTAATAGCTTGCTATTTATATATATATATATATATATATATATATATATATATATATATATATATATATATATATAAATATATACTACTACTAATAGCTTGTTGTTTATAAATATATATATATGCACATGTTTATTTTGTACTTCTGGAAATACTCATCGCCATAGGCAACTTGTCTGTGCTTCTGTCCAATCATAGCACCTACAGCATGCTAATTAGCTTCTACTTGAAAAAAAAAGCTAGCGCATTCTGATCACACATATGGTGCAGCTGTAGCTTTTCAAAACTTTTATTTATAGCTCTATTACCAGGCTATAAAGCATTCTAAAAGCCTTCTTCTTCTTATTTCGGCTTTTCTTGGTTAGGGGTCTTCACAGTGGATCACCTGTCCACTCATGATTGGCAGTGGAGTTTTATACGGTGTCTAGTTACCAGCCCGGCGCCCAACCTTCCACAAAAGGCACACACACACACACACACACACTCACGTCTAGGGCCAATTTAGACTGTGCAATCCACCTGGTTTTGGCATTTGCTCTGTATTTTTTTTTCTGCATATTTTTATCCCTCTGGTGTTAGAATACACCCTATTTATTTCATGCTTGACCCTCTTATTCTAAATTTGATCTTTAAATTGAAATTATGTTGTCTTTACATATTCCGGAGGTGTATCTCCCTTTTGCTGTCCTCTTCGTGTGCCTGACTTTACACTAATGTTCATCAGTTGTGTTTATATTACCTTTGAACTATTTAGTTACCTGTCAACAGCTCCATAGAATATGTCTGATGTTAATGAAACACCAAACAGAAGCCTAAGTAGTCTGTGTCATAATCGTGTACTGAATGTACACAACTTGGCATTTGTCAACCTGACTCAGACAGAAACCATGCTTTGTAACTAGAAATGAAAATAACTTTCTATTTTGCATTCCTGAGATCACTTCTTCAACTGTAGCTTACAATGGCTAATGCTCTCTTTTAATCACTTCATTCAGGTCTTGTTGATAAATACAAATGTTAATATGATCTTACTTTATAACACACTGGCCATACTTTTCACACATTCTGCTAGCTCAGATTGCTTCATAAAGACACCTAGGCTTTCCACTCAGTTAACTCCTTCTCTAGATTACTTCTAAGAACTACCGAGTCATTTCTTAGAGAACATGTCACTGGCACAGGATTGAGTTTTATTTGTATGTGCTTTATTTCCTGACACATGTAAGCATGTGAATAAATCAGCATGGTTTTACAGGCTCTCACTGCTATGACTATGTAGTATTCAAGATGTGTGCAGTACTCTGTCTATAAATGCACTTTTTTAGATTTGTATTGTGAATTTGATCTACCAACCCTAGCTTCTTGTAATGAAAGTAACACAAAATGTTAGTAGAATTAACTTCCTTAAGTGCCATTATTTCAGAAAATAAAGAGTTTGTGTTTCTGATCTGTATAACCACCTGACAGAAATTATTTCCCTTTAATTCCCCACAGTCTTATCAGCCATCAGCCCCATCCTAGCCAACTGACACATTTGTTCACATGACTGGTTTAAGAGTCAGCCAAAAGGCATTGCTATTCAGGTAGCCATTTCTGTGGTTTTAATAATTTTTTTTATCCCCCTATCTCCATGAATGCCCAGCTTGTAGAGCTGGAAGGGGGGAGAAATTGGCTGTTTTGCACTGGTTATTCCTCACTTCCACAAGGGAAGTTGGCATAAGGCAACCTCACTGCTTCCCCCTCAAGAACAAGAAGTTGCTTCCCCCAGTTTTCATCAGAGAAAATGCACTTTCAATGTGCTTCCAAAGCACCCACTACCCTCCCCAGCCCACAGAGATCGGTGAGCAGGTCAAGCCCTTTCACTCTTCTCCCTCCCTCACTGTTTGGCTCCAGTAGTGTTAGGGCAGCTAACTGAACCTCAGTCACATAGACAGCAGTAAATTCTACAGAGCTGTACTGTTTATTAGATATTTGTAGCATAATTGTTACACTTAGTTTACAGAATATGTTAACAATGAAACAATGGCTCTCTGTTCAGAATTTTCTATCCTTAAATGATTTAGAAAGTATTTCCATACAAAAATTACACTACACATTTCACACTTGTGCCATTCAACACTTCTGTCATCAGTTCTGGGAACTTTTTTACCAAGAGTCTGACTGTCATTATTATTGCTTCAGATACTACTGCAACAATGCCTTCCAATTTAATAGCACCAGCCAGAGGTGTTGGTTGGCACTGTTCATTTTCATATTTCTGTTCAACAGTATGCAAATTCTTCTGAGCACACTTGCTTTTGATTTACACCTCTTAGAAAAATGTCCTTTACTACCACAGATTCTGCAGAATGTATTAACTGTAGGGCAATGCTACCTCTCATGCTTATAACCTACTACATACGGCATATGCTTAATTGTATAATTGTTTTCTCTGGTCTGCATTCTGGTTAAAGTGCATCTTCAAATGTCTCTCTTTTTCACATCCATTAATTTTGCAGGACAGTTCTTGTTTTTTATTTTGACTTTTTTATTTGAATCACAGTTTATCTTGCACACACACATACACGATCCATTTTGTCAACTGTTTATTTTAACTGTGTGCTAACAATTTCACTTGCTTTGTATGCATCCACAGCTTCTGATAATGCCAGGTCCATTTATCACAGAAATCTGTCCTTTGTTTCATAACTTTTTTATACCTTATGCTACTCTTCTGCTGTTAACAAATCAGGCAACTCACCAAATCTGTAGTATTTGTTTGTACTCAGCTCAGAAACATAAGCAGTAATAACCTATGTAGATCCTTGTGCCTTTCTCAAGTACAAATGTGAAACATGAGAAATACTTGGTAAGTTCCTAACAATTTCTGAGCTTGTGTCTAGCTTGAGGTGCCTTCCCTGTCAACATGCAGGAATGTAGTACTCTGTACTTTTTCAGGTTTCCTGTCCAATCTGGTCACACTGAGGGCTAAGTTTAATTTCTGCACCTAGTTTTTTGCTAAATTCCTTTACAGCAAGATAATTCCTAATGGTTGCAGTTGGTTTATTTTCCCCTGTAAATTATTCTTCTGTACTTCCAAACTGTACAGCCTTAAAACAAGCAAATTTCTTCAGCTCTGGAAAGCATTTCTCTATTTCTGACAACCTTGTTATATTCAGATGACTATTAAATATAAAATAGACACTTGAGGATGTGATTTAACCTCCATGACATCTTTATTCAGAGTGAACTCAGTAGAAGCAAGGTAAACCATAAGCCATGCAATCCTGTAGCTTGCTAATTAGCATGTAAAAAGAAAGAAAGAAAAAAAAAAATATATATATATATATATATATATATATATATATATATATGTGTGTATGTATATACACATATGTATCTACAGTATATTTTCAATATGGGGAACAGAGGCTATAAATATGAGAAGCAGTAAAGAAAACCTTTTCTAGTAAAATAAAGAAGAGATCAGTGTATGTCACTAGTATACAAGGAATTAAAGACAAAAATAACAGGATAACAAGAGAAATGAATGAAGAGGCAAGTAGAAGTGTTATGACTGGCAGATGACAGGAGTACAATTTAATCTTGGCATGAGTAACCACTTTTTTACTGGCAGAGTGGTTGACAGGGTAGAACAAATTACCAAAGTGGGTTGTAGAAGCTGAGAAAGTTAAGGCTTTTATGTTAGCCTTTCTGGATACATAGAATGGAATGCTGGGGGCATTTGCCTTAGGCTGGGCAACAACTGAGCAGACTAGAAAGACTCAGACATTTTGTACATATTATGTTACAATATGTCATATTATGTGATATAACGTCATGTAATGTCATATTATGTCGTATCATGTTTTGTCATGTTATGTTATGCTGAGCTGTGCTATGTTATGCAATGCTGTGCAGTGCTATGCTATGTTATGTTACATAACATGATGTGCTTTATGTTATGTTAAGCTATACTATGCTGTGCTGGGTTCCATTCATTTTATCAAAAGCTCAGAATGTTAAACATATTTGCTAATGGCATGTTTAATCAATATGTCAGAATTTTGAAAAACGGTGGTGGCTTGTTTGGGATCATGGTAGAACAGGGAGTGGGATTTTGTCCTTTTTCTGTTGTAGTGCGATCTCCGAGTTAGTTTATATAATTTTCAGGGGATGTGGAGAGGACAGGTGGCCTAGCTGCCCTGTATAAAAAAAAAATAAAGTTTTTTTTGTAATTTCTTTTTTTTGTGTGTTTTGATCTTTAGGATCAGTCTTTTAGCATGTTTGATCACTGTTATGATAATAATCTACTATGCTGTGTTATGTTACATTATGTTACATTGTGCTGTGCTATGTTGTGTTATGTTACATTACATTATGCTGTTATACTGTACAATGCAGTGCTATGCTTTTTATGTTATATGCTGTGCAGTGTTTTGCTATATATATTGCTATGCTAGACTACGTTTACAATGCTGTGTTATGCTATACTGTCTTACGCTAAGCTGCACTATGATTTATTTCATACATTGGGTTAGGTTATATTTCACTGTTCTATGTTATGTTACGCTATCATACGTTGTATTATGCCGTACTGTGCTGTATTATGTTATATGTTATGTTTGTCTATGTTGTGTTGTGCTATGCTGTATTATGTTATGTCATATTACATTATTTTATAGGAACTTATGTGAAGGGAATGTGCAGTAAAAGATAACTATGCAGGCACAGGCATTAGAGATCACAACATAAGCATATCATTTATAAATAAAACATTACCTGCCCTTTCTATAACTGCAACCATACAACGCAGAATGACAAACCTCAGTTTAAATAGTTTATTCAGTTACCAGAGCATGTGCAACAATTGCTTGCTCACTTTGAACCATGAAACTTGGGTGAACTCTTTGTTCTGAGAGAACAGCAGTGGTACTGTAGCTGCAATGTGAAAGTAGCATCCAACAGATGTTATACCAACCCTCAGGCATGGCATTTCTCAGCAGAATACTACCAGATTTCTTGTGAGTGAATTATTACATCAAAACGTTGGTCTAATTTGCAGTTCTCCCAAGCAGTTATTACTTTTTTTTATCCTTTTTGGTAACTCAAACAGCATGTCATATTCCATTTTTATCAAATGTGTTCCTTATGATTTGAGAGTAGAATTCAGATTAGTTTGTGGCACACAAAAAGACATGTCCAAAGAGCTCCCTGTAGTGGGCATCAGTTTTCTATGCATGATTCACAGACAGAATTGCTTGGAGAATGATGAGGATTGCACTGTCCCTCCATTGCTGTCTGCAGTTCACAGTACATGAATGGTTTCCTCATATTAATCTGCCTGCATGCATGGAGAATAACCCAAATTTATTGTAGCAGTACTCCAAAACAGCAATGACATGTGTCCAAGCTCCCTCTGTATATCTTAAGACCATACCATGCATACCTCTCAACAGTACAGATTTAAACAGAATGTCCAGATTATTGCCTCATATTTTGGTCTTTTTTTTCATAAAATTGTGTTTTTCTGGCAAATTAGTGGCACCTTATTAAAGACTGAATTTAGAAAATAATGACAGACATTTGAGTTTCAGACTTCATATCCATCATAACATTCATGCTAATGCAAAACCTGTTATTCTATCAACTCTTTAAGTTTGTAAAAGCAATATTTAAAAAGTGTCCCTACATTTGGGCCTTTGTCCCACTTTTATTTAGGGCTTTCTCCAGATTTCTTACTTTAACAGGATGAGAGGTATGCCATTGAGCATATCAGATCAGCATTAGCAGTGGCTTCACAGGTAATACACTTGACTTGGATGCCAGAAACTCAGAATGCTGTGGGTTCTATTCTCATAGCAGCTGCTCGGATTAATTTTTCATTACCGACACTGTAGGACATGACAAGGAGAGGGGTGCTACACTCCTTGGGTGCCATACTTTGGAAAAAACATTAAACTGAGGTCTATTTTTCTTAGTTTGTGGTACCTCAGATAAGTATAAAGAATAATACTTTGGCACTTCTAGAAAAGATAAGTGTGGCTAACAGAAGAGGAATTTCCCTATTGTCCTAGCCAAATAACCCATAGTCTAGATGAATACTGCAGTGGGACTATTCCCCAGTACCCTAGCGAAATAACCCCTAGTCTGTATGAATACTGCATTGGGACTAATCCCCACTACCCTAGCGAAATAACCCCTGGTCTGTATGAATAGTGCATTGGGACTATTCCCCCGTACCCTAGTGAAATAAACTTTAGTTTGTATGAATACTGCATTAAGACTATTCCCCATTCCCTAGTTAATTAACCCCTAGACTGTATGAATACTGCATTGGGACTATTCCCTAGTACCCTAGATAAATAACCTCTAGACTGTATGAATACTACAATGGGACTATTCCCCAGTACCCTAGCTAAATAATGCCTAGTCTGTATGAATACTGCATTGGGACTATTCCCTAGTACCCTAGCTAAATAACCCCTGGTCTGTATGAATACTGCATTAGGATTATTCCCCAGTACCCTAGCAAAATAACCCCTAGTCTCTATGAATACTGCATTGGGACTATTCCTTAGTACCCTAGCTAAATAACCCCTAGTCTGTATGAATACTGCATTGGGACAATTCCCTAGTACCCTAGATAAATAACCTCTAGACTGTATGAATACTGCATTGGGACTATTCCCCAGTACCCTAGATAAATAACCCCTAGTCTGTATGAATACCGCATTGGGACTAGTCCCCAGTACCCTAGATAAATAACCCCTAGTCTGTATGAATATGGCATTGGGACTAGTCCCCAGTACCATAGCTAAATAACCCCTAGATTATATGAAAACTGCATTGGGACTACTCCCCAGTACCCTAGACAAATAACCCCTGGACTGTATGAATAATGTATTAGGACTATTTCCAAGTACCCTAGTGAAATAACCCGTGGTCTGCATGAATACTGCATTGAGAATATCCCCTAGTACCCTAGTGAAAGAACCCCAAGACTGTATGAATATTGCATTAGGACTATTCCCCAGTACCCTATCTAAATAATCCCTAGTCTGTATGAATAATGCATAGGGAGTATTCCCCAGTACCCTAGCTAAATAACATCTAGTCTGTATGAATAATGCCTTGCAACTATTCCCTAGCAACCTAGCTAAATAACTCCTGGACTGTATGAATACTGCATTGGGACTATTCCCTAATACCCTAGGGAAATTACCCAAAGTCTGTATGAATACTGCATTGAGAATATTCCCCAGTACCCTAGCGAAAAAAAAAACCTAGTCTGTATGAATACTGCATTGGGACTATTCCCCAGTACCCTAGAAAAATAACCCCTAGTCTGTATGAATACTGCAATGGGCATATTCCCTAGCACCCTAGCTATATAACTTCTAGCCTGTATGAATACTGCATTGAGACTATTCCCCAGTACCCTAGCGATATAAACCCTAGTCTGTATGAATACTGCAATGGGTCTATTCCCCAGTACCCTAGCGAAATAACCCTTAGTCTGTATGAATACTGCATTGGGACTATTCCCCAGTACCCTAGCGAAATAACCCCTTGTCTGTAAGAATACACATTGGGGCTATTCTCCAGTGCCCTAGCTAAATAACCCCTAGTCTTTATGAATACTGCATTGAGACTATTTCCCAGTACCCTAGCGAAATAACCCCTAGTGTGTATGAATACTACATTGAGACTATTCCTCAGTACCCTAGCTAAATAACCCCTAGACTGTATGAATACTGCATTGGGACTATTCCCTAGTACCCTAGTTAAATAACCCCAAGACTGTATGAAAACTGAATTGGGACTTATCCACACTATCCTAGCTAAATAACCCATAGTCTGTATGAATACTGCATTGAGTCTATTCCCCAGTATCCTAGCAAAATAACCCCTAGTCTGTATGAATACTGCATTGGGACTATTCCCCAGTACCTTAGCGAAATAACCCTTAGTCTGTATGAATACTGCACTGGGACTATTCCCCAGTACCCTAGCTATATAACCCCTAGTCTGTATGAATACTGCATTGAGACTATTTCCTAGTACCTTACCTAAATAACCCCTAGATTGTATAAATACTGCATTGGGACTATTCCCTTGTACCCTAGTTAAATAACCCCTAGACTGTATGAATACTGCATTGGGACTATTCCCCAGTACCCTAGCTAAATAACCCCTAGTCTGTACGAATACTGCATTGCGACTATTCCCTAGAACCCTAACAAAATAACCCCAAGTCTGTATGAATACAGCATTGGGGCTATTCCTCAGTACCTTAGCTAAATGACTCCCACTCTGTATGAATGCTGCATCGGGACTATTCCCCAGTACCCTAGCTAAATAACCCCTAGTCTGTATGAATACTGCATTGAAACTATTCCCCAGTACCCTAGCCTGTATGAATACTGCATTGGGACTATTCCCTAGTACTCTAGTAAAATAACCCCTAGACTGTATAAATACCACATTTGGGACTGCCTTGAAATCAGACCCTGCCTAGTTAGACTAACCAGCTCTACCAAAAAATGAATAATTAAATTGTAGATTTAGAAAAAAAACACCACTGTGTTCATGTATAGAAGAAATATTACTTTTTTTCTTTAATTCATCTGCAAACAGAGCCCGAATGGTGATATGGACTTATACATCCCTCGCAATAGTCATGTGTTAGACACAAACAAAATGGGGGATGGTATATGGTGAAAGTGGGCATTATTTTTTTCATGCGTCTATGTATTTATGGCTGGATGAGTTGATTTCTTTATTACTTAACTTGTTAGTTGGTTAGTCTGCTTACCAGGATAGAGGACAGATCAACAGGGACCCAGTTCAGCCACTGCCCAGAAGCAAAATGTAGAAAAAAAAAAATATATATATATATATATATATATATATATATATGTATATATATATATATATATATATATATATATATATATATATATATATATATACATTGCATATTCATGGAACTGAGCAAGCTTACAAAAGCAACTATGCAAGTTACACAACAAACTAGAAATACAGCAATATACACATTAAAAACAAATTCAGAAACATAATAAATACAAAAAAGTACTTGACAGGTGAAGAAACAATATCCTCAGACATATTATATGCACTAATGTTGGCTATCAAATGCCATGTACTATTGTCCTGTACGTATTATACTTTAGAATACTAAACATGGATCTGCAGGGAGCTATTCAAAGACAGAGACACATTTGCTCATCTTCCCCCAGAGTCCTACAGATACCATGCATTATCAGCATGTTACATTTAGCATAGTAATAAGATAAATAAGGTGAGTGCTGTATAGAGTTCTGCCTTTTGATTGGCAATAAGCATCGACAGTGAAGTAGAAAGATACAACATGCAAAGGTAGCCGACTGTCACTATGCACACTTTAGGAGTGGCAGATCATGCAGCATATACTTTTACATGGATGTGCTGCATTGTCACAGTCTGGCATGCGTCTTTTTGCATCACTATGATACGTTGCTTCCAACTATGTTAATTTAAAACACAATACTATCCATCAAAGCAATTTCAAGCAAGAAAACAAAGATAAAGAGAAGTAAATCTATATATATGGATTCCTATTACAAGACCGAAAGTTCACTACTTCGAACTTATAATAGGAAACCTCACTTCTGCGCAAGTTCACTTTAACGAAAATGAACTTTTGCATAAGTGCACTTCACCGAAAACACCGCAGCACAGTGGAGGACATAAAAAACAAGCTATGTCCTCCACTATGGTGCGATAGTCATGGACCTTAGGGTTAGGGCATGGGTTAGGGTAAGGGGATAGTTAGTAAAGCTATCCCCTTACCCTAATCCATGCCCTAACCCTAAGGTTCATGACTATTGCACCATAGTGGAGGACATTGCTATGTCCTTCACTGCGCTGCAGTCATCACGGACCTTAGGGTTAGGGCACGGGTCATAATAAGGGGATAGCTACAGGCTATCCCCTTTCTATGACCCGTGCCCTAACTCTAAGGTCCGTAAGTACTGCACGGAAGTTCAGTACAACACCCGTTCATTGTACTGAACCTTGCGTAAGTGCACTTTCGATTAAGTGCACTTTCGCTGCAGTGAGCATTCCATGCACTATTTTGAATTAGTGAAAATTCGATCTAGTGTATGGAACCCATATATATATATATATATATATATATATATATATATATATATATATACACATAGATATATATATATATATATATATATATATATATATATATATATATATATATCTATATGGTTCCCATTCAGAAGCCTGAAACATCATAAGCCTGAAAATCAAAATCCTGAAACCAAAAGCCTGAAAATTCAGAATCCTGAAAACTCAAAATCCTGAAAGCCCAAAATCCTGAAAGACCAAAATCCTGAAACTCAAAATCCTGAAAACACAAATAATGCTAATATGTCACTATAAAGACACTAATATCTACCAACTGACCCTGACCCTAACCCTAACCCTAAGGTCCGTCACTATCGCACACTCACCTGACCCGAGCCCTAACCCTAACTCACTTAAACTGCCCCTAACCCCAATATTTGTCACTATTGCATACATGCCTAACCTGCACCCTAACCCTAACTCACTTAAACCACCCCTAACCCTAACATAAAACCAACCGCACACTTACCTGACCCCAACGCATGACCTAACACCACAGGGCTAACAATAGCAAAGCCACAATGACATCAGTATGTCTATTTTGTGTTTTCAGGATTTTCAGTTTCAGGATTTTGGTCTTTCAGGATTTTGGGCTTTCAGGATTTTGAGTTTTCAGGATTCTGAATTTTCAGGCTTTTGGTTTCAGGATTTTGATTTTCAGGCTTATGATGTTTCAGGCTTCTGAATGGGAACCATATATATATATATATATATATATATATATATATATATATATATATATCCATGTGGACATACATAGTAAGGATGGCACTGGGGCAGAATCCATGATTGCAAAGTCATCCCCAGTGAAACAGCTGGCCCTTGTAAAATAACCCCTAGACTGTATAAATACTGCATTTGAGACTGCCTTGAAATTGGACCCTGCCTAGTTGGACTAAACAGCTCTACCAAAAAATTAATAATTACATTGTACATTTAGAAAAGAAACACCACTGTGTTCACGTATAGAAGAAATATTACTTGTTTTTTTTTTTTTAATTCATCTGCAAACAGAGCCTGAATGGTGATATGGACTTATACATCCCTGGCAATAGTCATGTGTTAGACACAAACAAAATAGGGGATGGTATATGGTGAAAGTGGGCAGTATTTTTTCATGCATCTATGTTTTTATGGCTGGATGGGTTGATTTCTTGATTAATTAACTTGTTAGTTAGTTAGTCTGCTTACCAGGATAGTGGACAGATCAACAGGGACCCAGTTCAACCACTGCCCAGAACACAACAAACTAGAAATACAGCGATATACACATTAAAAACAAATTCAGAAACATAATAAATACAAAAAAGTACTTGGCAGGTGAAGAAACAATATCCTCAGACATTATATGCACTAATGTTGGCTATCAAATGCCATGTACTATTGTCCTGTACGTATTATACTTTAGAATACTAAACATGGATCTGCAGGGAGCTATTCAAAGACAGAGACACATTTGCTTATCTTCCCCCAGAGTCCTACATATACCATGCATTATCAGCATGTTACATTTAGCATAGTAATAAGATAAATAAGGTGAGTGCTGTATAGAGTTCTGCCTTTTGATTGTTAATAAGCATCCACAGTGAAGTAGAAAAATACAACATGCAAAGGTAGCCGACTGTCACTATGCACACTTTAGGAGTGGCAGATCATGCAACATATACTTTTACATGGATGTGCTGCATTGTCACTGTCTTTCCCCTACCACAAAAGCTGAAAATATTTTCTTAAACACAATACTATCCATCAAAACAATTTCAAGCAAGAAAACAAAGATAAAGAGTAGTATATATATATATATAATCCCACCAGGGTATGATATACTAAGAGCAGACCGAATAACTCGTAAAGGTGGCGGTGTAGCCATACTCTACAAAAATACATTACAAATCTCCCTTGCCTCTCCACAACCCCTCCTAACAAACAATGCCGAAATTCTACTTGTAAAACTTCAACCAAACAAACATAAAAGCATAAATATAGCATGTATTTACATCCCCCCAGGCAACAATAATAACAAAACCTTAGAGGACTTTCTCCACTGGTTAACTCAAACTCACCCCCAGGAATCCATAGTGTTAGGTGACTTCAACATCGATTGGAATTCCTTCTCATCTAGCTCCCCATCTAGCAGCATAAATCTACATGGCTTTTCTCAGCTCATATCCACTCCTACCAGACTAGGTAAACCCCAAAACAAAGACAGCATCATGGACTGGATCTTTACTAATAAAGATCCTGACCAGTACTCAGCAGGTACTCACCCAGAGGACATGAGTGATCACTTACTCACCTATGTTATCAAATTCAAGAAAATCACCCCTTCTTACAACCATAAAAAAATCAGGAATAATAATAAATTCAACGCCTCCATTTTTCAAACTGAACTTAAAGCCCACAACTGGACAATACTCAAGTCTCTTCCTCTTGAAGAGGCAGTTATCTACTTCAACACCACCTTCCTCAAGATTCTAGATTCCCATGCTCCAATACGGTCCATTAGAACTAAAACCAAAACCGCACCATGGCTCTCTAAGGAAACAAAATCCAAAATCCTATCTAGAAACAAGATGTGGGTCACATGGCGTACCTCTAAAGACCCACACTCCCACCAAACCTTCTGGCAACTTAGAAATGAAACTAAAAGAATAATCTTAAATGATAAAAAAAACTTCTTCCTCCACCTCCAACACAAACACCTTAATAATCCACAAAAATTCCGGGCAGGCTTAAACAAGCTCCTGCACCCAGGCCAGGCAACCACCCCCACTCCAACAACTTGCAAACAACAGTGCCCTGTAAACATTGCTAACACATTCAATAGTTTCTTCACAGAAACTATACAATCCCTGGCCACACAATTCAAACAAACAACCAGCCCACTCCACTACCCATGCCAGCAGAATACTACAACTACATCAGATCATCTATTTACCTTGATCCAGTACCCATATCCTTTATAACATCTCTTCTTAAAAAACTAAAACCCACTAAGCTAGCAGCTGACCTTCTCCCAGCTGAGTTTCTGCAAAAAGCAGCTGAGGCCATTTCCTATCCCGTCTCCATAATCATAAACCGTACCTTGTCAGAAGCCTTCATCCCCTCCATATGGAAAATGTCCCACATTATTCCTCTCCATAAAGGTGGTAGCTCACTAGAGCTAACCAACTACAGACCTATAGCTATACTCTCATCCCTGGCAAAAATTATGGAAAAGTGTGTCCACAAACAACTGATGGAACACCTCACCAAAAATAAAATTCTAGCTAACTCCCAACATGGCTTCAGGCCAAATCACAGTACCACATCAGCCCTACTATCCTTTTCTAATACCATCAATAACTTCAGAAACAATAATAAACTATCATCTGCTCTTTTCTTAGACCTCTCCAAGGCCTTTGATATGGTGAACCACATTCAACTCCTCCATACATTAAAAAAACTATCACTCAGCAATTCCACGCTGAAATGGTTCCAATCCTACCTGTCCAATAGGCAACAGGCTGTTCTATGGCAGGACAAATTATCTACATGCCTACCTGTTACACTTGGAGTTCCCCAAGGATCTATTCTTGGCCCTCTTCTCTTCACCATCTTTGTTAATGACCTGCCCACAATCACCCCCCCATGCCACATGCATTCAATATGCAGATGATTCGACTATCATCAGCACTGCCTCCAACCTGGCAGACCTCACTGCTTCAACCCAAGACATCTTCAACCTAATATAAAAATGGTTCTCAAGTCGACAACTAGTTCTCAACCCCAACAAAACAAAACTACTTACTTTCTCACCCACTAACAAGACTCTTCCCCCCACCTTCTCTATTACATCCTCCAATGGAATCACTATATCACCAGAAGCTCACACAAAGCTATTAGGTGTTACCATTGATAACTCCCTTAAATTTGACACCCATTTCAATCTTACCTTCAAAACCGTCAATAAAAAGCTTGGCTCTCTCTATAAAGTAAAACACTTTCTCACTCCTCACGCTAAAATTACAATTGCCAGCACACACCTACTATCAACTCTTTTCTATGCCTCCCCTCTTTACAAACCTAAACAAGACAACCCTTAACAAACTTGCTTCTTGTTACAATCACATAGCTAGATTTGCCACAAATTCCACCTTTAGAACGCACCACTGCACTAACTTGAAGCAACTAGGGTGGTTAGAGTTTTCCAGCCAACTCCATTTCAACCAACTCAAAACGGCTCACCAGATACTGTATCACCCAGAGAAAACACCAGCTCTGAAAAACATCATTCACCCCTATATTAACCTGCAATCTTTACGCTCCTCCAATAAGATCTTAGCTCAAACTACCAAAGCCAATAATTCTGCTGGGGATTCTCTATTCTCAAACTTTGTAGGTAAAATGTGGAACTCCCTACCGACCATGCTCACCTCAGAACCCTCACTCCTACAATTCAAAAAAAGCTTAAACCCCATCTCAATACTCTCTGGCAATGTCCCTGTTCCAAACCTGATTAACCACTATCATTTACCCTTCTCTTACCTCACTATCCTTAACCGCTTTTTAACAAGGCGCCTCGCCTTTGTAACTGACCTATGTTTTTTATATGCTGCTGTTGTTTTTTTTTCCCCAAGATGTGATGTATCTTTATATTGTATTTAGAACTCAACTATCTTCCTTTTTTGCATTAACAATGTTCATATGTCTGTTATGTACTTGGAGCTTTTCTCCCCGGGCCTCCGCTGAAAATGGACATGTATCCAGTCAGACTCTCCCAGTTAACAAATGTAAAATAAATAAATAAATAATATATATATATATATATATATATATATATATATATATATATATATATATATATATATATATATATATATCCATGTGAACATACACAGTAAGGAAATGGCACTGGGGCAGAATCCATGATTGCAAAATCATCCCCAGTGAAACAGTTGGCCCAGCATAAACCTCTACTTGCTACAAACAGCTGCAAGCAGTGGTCAGAGAAGGCTCTAAGGTCAACAGCGACCAGGCTGAAGACCTGGAAGTTGACTGGAGGGAAAGTACAACAGTTCAAGGAATTACTCAGGGCTCTAGCACCCCAAGAAGAGGAGGAAAGAGGTGGAGTTGAAGAAGAATGGCAGCACCTAAAAACAGCATGTGTTAAGACTATAGAAAAGGTATGTGGCCAAGCCAGGTATGGAAATAAGGTACATGAGGAAAACTGGTGGTGGAATGCAGAAGTCCAGGAAGTCATCAAAAGAAAAAAGGTGTGCAGGAAGAAGTGGGAGACAGAAAAGACTGACCAGGCTAGGAAGGACTACTGGCTGACTAACAAGTAAGCTAAGAAATAAGTTGCAATAGCAAAGAATCGGGCATCAGAGGCGCTGTACCAACTTTTGGAAAGTGACTCAGTAAGGGGAACAAAGAAACTATATCAGGTTGCAAGACAAAGACAGAAAGATAAAGAAGATAGTCAGACATCCTTCATAAGGGATGCCAGCCACAACCTGCTCACCAGTCCAGAGGACATCAAAGGCAGATGGAAGGAGTATTTCCAGCAGCTTCTGAATAAAAAAAACCCCACAGACCTGCACTGCCCCAGAAACAGCCTATTATGAGAGAAGAAAAAGAGCCCACCATAGAAGAAGTAAGAATAGCACTAAGGAAGATGAAGTCAGGGAAAGTAGCATGCTCAGATGAGGTCACAGCAGATATGATAAATATGCTGGGTGAGATAGGGGAGAAATGGCTCCTGAGGGTACTAATAGCAGTGTGGAGAGAAAGGCATATCCTCAATGGCTGGAGAATAAACATACTCGTGCCAATAAAGCAAATAACTCTAACAGTTCAGTTCTGAAACCATGAGTGCTTTGTACATATTTCTACACATACAGTAATGATAAAAATTAATGTCCTGCATATCATCTGTGCACCGCATTTTACCTCTCAGCCCAGTTATCTTCTGCATGACACATGTAGAAATTACATATTCCAACTTCATTGTTTCTTGTTAAAGCCATTAAGGTAAACAAACAGGAAGACATTGTGAGATACCTACCAGAGATTTTGGGATAGATTTCAGTGTGTTTGGCGGTGGTGGTTGGGTCAAATCAGTTTGAAGGGTATAACAAGGCAGCAGAAATTCCCTAGTGACTGACAGGATCGGTCCCACCACAAATGCATTCTAAACAAAAACTAAAAAAGGAAACTAAAAAAAACAGGAACTGAACTCTTAACTCAGGCTCTAGAGATGGCAATCCCAGGACAGGATATAATACCATTCAGAAGAAGTGAGAACACCGATGAAGCATAGCCTAATGAGGGATTATTTGGGTTGTTTAACATAGTAAGTATAAACTGACAATGTATTATTTTACCATTGTATAGTAGACTGCAATAAAGTACAGAAACAAACTGTAGGAGCACCGACATATATTAGCAAATCAAGAGCAAGAGAAGCAGAATGAAAGATGTTGTCATTTTCTTTAATTAACGGAATAAGTTAATTATACTATGATCAAGGTGCACACATGGCAAGCTTTGTATAATAATTCCTTGATAACTGTTGCTGGTTACAAGCAGCAGAACTAGATAGGTTTTCAGTTATATTTTGCAGTTATTTCCATTATGTTGTACTGCAGTGCTTAAAGTTGCAGCTGGAGAACGACTTCAGAGGGCATCTCACAATCTACTTTTACTATAAAAGTGTAATGATGCTGAAAATCTGAATGCATTAAGCGATATGTATTTGTCACATTTTTCAGGATATTACTCCTATTTCACCGTGTGATGCAGTAAGTGAGTTTTGAAATGTGAAGTGCTCTTTTAAAAAAATGAAAAAGATGGCAGCTTATTTAGAAGTTGATTACCCTAACTGTGTTTGATTTGTGTTGCAGGTGCATTTTATTAATACAAACAACAGCAGTCAGCACTTCAGTTCAGCGAAACCATTTATTTAATATTATTTTATTAAGGAACAGACCAATTTCAGCAACTCCATGCCTTCATCAGTGTTGACGAAGGCATGATGTTGCTGAAACCGGTCTATTTCTTAATGAAATAATATTAAATAAATGGTTTTGCTGATTTCAACCACTGGCTGCTGTTGTTTGGATTCATTGTTTTGTCTCTGCACTTGGCTGTAGTTGCACGAACTTTTGTATTCAACATTTTATTAATACACCAGTGAATTATGTGTATGGAATAAATTGTGAATACGGTTTGAAGTTCTTTTATACAAAAAGCGTATCGGGCAGTGCAGTTTCAAAGAGTATTTTGTTGATAGTGGGTAAATGGGAGGTTGGAGTAACGATATTTAGCAGATGAGACTGCGACTTTAGTCTTGAACTGCCTTGTAAGTGAAAGACAGTCCTAGTGGATTTACAATATTTGATACGCGAGGGTTTCAAGATGGCTGCTGTCCTATAGGGAGTGCTGATACACAGAGGAGCATTCTACCTTAGTTAACTTTACATTTTACATGTGAGGAAAGGGCATCCTTCAATTACAAATATACATTTCAACCATCTAACAACCTAAGGTACTTATCTGAGGAAAATGTACTGGTGGATTTCGTGCAGAAGGGCTGGATTGATGCTGATTATAACTGGACTTTATGCCGCATGGGATCTTGATGCTGAATCTATCCAGGCCGAAGGGATTCGAAAACATAGCACAGAAAAACATCTACTAGCATACATCAAAGCTGAATATTCAATATGTCATTGGACTCAGATTCTATGGAAAGCCAGGTTACTAAAACAAAATTTACCTCATTAAACTCTCCTGAAAAAGATATGACATCAAAAAGAGCCAGAGCCAACAAATCTATGGAGGCTAACAAAATCACAACCTCAAGCAAAAATAAAATAGAATCCTCCAACCTAGAGGAACTTAAAGTGGCACTACAACCCATTCATGAGGCAATACAAAATCTCTCTATCCAAATAAATGCAGTCGGATCTTCCATAGATAAAATCCTAACAAGAATGGACAAAATTATGGATCAAGACATTAAAATAGAAAACATCCAAAAAGCTTCAGAAATCAACAAAACCTCTATCCTGGACCTCCAATAAAAAAATTCTAGATCTAGAAGCCAGATCTAGACGCAACAACATAATCATAAGGGGCATTCCTGAAAATATTGAACAAAACAAGCTGATGGACACTCTAAACATAATTTTCTCTCTATTCCTGAATAATGAACAAGAAGCTAAACAAATTACTATTGAGAGGGCTCACAGAGCTCTGAGACCAGCACCTGTATTAAACAATCCAAGAATTGTTTATGCTAAGATACTTAACTTTCACCATGTCACTAAACTCTTAACTGCTGCTAAAACAAAAAAATCTGTGGACTGGAATGGAGTGAAGATATACATAACACAAGACCTACCTTATCAAATAAAACTGGAAAGACAAAAACTTGCCCCATACTGTGCCTTCCTGATTAACAAACAAACAAAATTCCAGATGAAGTACCCCAATACGCTCATTTTCTCATTTCAAGGAACCAAATATTCAGTAAAAAGCAAAGAAGAAGCTGCTCCAATATTTCTAAAACTCTACAAATACAATCCAGAGAAAAGTATAAATAAGGATTGTTGACCGATTGATGCACAATGTTAGAAGCTGCATTAACAAGATATAAGATATAAGATAACACAAGTATCTCTTCATTAATAGTCCTATTTGAACTGTATTGTATATACCTGGTTCCCGCCTGCCTGGAGGGCCTCGGATCCGCGACCGGCTGGTTTTCTGTATTCCTGGGCCTGATTTCCTCGTGGCTAAACCTCGGAAAGGCAAACTACAGCAAACTACAGCTCCCAGTGAGTCCTGGCTTTCACACAATCCTTTGCGCTCGAAAGGATCTCCCACAATGCAGCGCTTCCTTAAAGGAAGAAGTTATACTTTAACATGGAGCTTCAGGAAAATAAAAGGAAATGCTGTTTTTTTTTTTTTTTTACTCTATTCTTTCGGTTAATGCAAGATCTTAATAATAGGGCTCGCTGATAAACGATCACCTCATAGCCCAATCCGATCGAGGCGGAAGGCATGATACTGAACTTTAAATAAGGAAAAGGTACTATTTTTTTTTTTGCCTCACCAATACAGTGTAGGCTAATGTGTTAAGCGCATAGGAACCGGAATTCTCTCAAGAGTATCGAGCCTGTTCTATTTCAAAAATTAGAGAAACAGAAACTTTTTGGTGACAGATTTAGCGATGCGTTTTCTGACTTTCTGGTCTCTGTATTTTACTTTCTGGCAGTAGGCATAACCGGACAACATGGTATTAAATAATTCCAAAGTATAGTATAAGATAAGATGTGCTTTCAGTTGGTTTGCGATTTTGGATAATCTTTGTGTTAAAAGCTTATAAACCTTGATTTATTCTGAAAACTTATATACTGTGCAGGAGATATTGGTAACATGGCTAGCATATATTATATTCATTATAAAAAGAGCATTGATATGTAACATTCCAATCTACTTAAGGCTGTACCTATGATTAGGTTAACATCGAAATGATTACCTTGAACTATCTCTCTGTTCATTATGCATGCTAATATAAAGCAGTTCAATGTAAGCACTGTCAGAATGGATAAAACATGTCTGGAAATAAGGTACAATGACAAAATGAAGGCAAAATATTACAATACATTCTAGATAACAAACTTATAGGATGTTAATGATGACCTGGGAAGGGACTGGGAAGTGCATGAATAAGGTAGGATATGAAATGAAAGTTGGCCCCAAAATGTTTGTTATAGGCTTCCATGTTTGCTGGTTTACTTCTTTCTTAAGTATAACTGTAACATTAACATATAGTATGTCATTTACATTAATCTGGTAGGTAAGTGGGGTCTCTGAATAGATAGTAATTACCATCTATAGGTTACATAGGATACATGGTTAGGAAATGTTTATTTAGATTAAAAGTGTTATATTAGATGGCTTAACATAATGGTACTAGAATATTATGCCTAATTACTTATGTATGTATGTAAATTGTATTTAGGAATTCTCACAATGCATTCAATTCTTTGCTCTGTCTGTGTATTAGTAATTAAGACTAAGGATAGTTTAGTTTTCTATGATCTGCAGGGATGGGTTTAGAAAAATGGGATACTCTTTAAACAATGAATACACATCTTCCAATTTTAAAATGGAGTTTCTTATATCTCGTGTAACAAATATTTTCCAAATAAGAAGATGTATCCCTCTCTCTTCCAGACTAGGAGATTTAGTGGATAGGCACTGGGGTAAGAACTGGAAGAGTTCCTTATCTATATCTATGTTCTAATGATCTGGTATGGTTTCCTTCTGTACTAATTGTTTTTATCTTTACAACTTATAAACTCTGGTTAAGCTTGCAGTTACTTATAGAGGTATGTGGACGTTAGCTTCATGGAATGTTAAGGGTTTACAATCAGATAATAAAAGAAAACTATGCATGTAGTGTGTAAATCCAATTTGGACTTTATTATGATACAAGAAACACACTTACTAAAGGAACAATGGAACTTTACAGTGAATAAAAGATGGATCAAAACCATCATAGTATCAGGCAATAAAACTAATAAGGTAGGAGTGGCTATCATTATTAAAAAATCCTTCCAGCAGGACATTATTAATCAAGACTCAGACCCAGAAGGTAGATGGTGCTACTTCATAACTAAAACTGAAAGGCTAGACAAACCAGTATTAATATTAAACATGTATGCCCCTTGTACATCCCAACACAACTTTATGATCAACATTTACAACTTGCTAAAATCCTTTCCAGAACACTACTTCATACTAGGGGGTGACTGGAACTCCATTCAGGACCCAAAAATGGATAGAACAAACACTAACTCTAAATATAACTCGCTGGCCACTACTGCACTTTTTGAAATAAAAAACGATTTTAGACTAGTGGACCCATATCACAACATAAACAAACATAACGTAGATAGAGGTTTTACATTTTTCTCTCAATGTCACAAGAGTTGGTCCAGACTGGACTTCTTCCTAATCTTGGACATATTTATTCACTTCGAGTCTACCCTTCATATGGATCCCAGATCTCTATCAGATCATTCGAAAATTACCTTAATAATAGATTGGAAGCATAAACACTCTTTGAAAAACTATAGTAGATGGTGGCATTTAAACCCTAATCTACTTGGTAAGATAGATCTTAAAAAGGAGATTGATGGGTTATTAGACCAATGCATTTTATCCCTCAATGATAACAGCTGTTCATTAGATATAACTTGGGCCACTACGAAAGTTCTGATTAGAGGAATGATAATTAATAAATCTGCATTCTATAACAAAGGCACTAACATTAAACAAAACAAAATTAAGGAAGAGATAACTAAGCTTGAGTTGAAACTACCACAAAATTATTCCTTGGAAGTAGAGAATACTATTGATCAACTTAGAGCTAATCTGTTATCCCTACAAGCAGAAAATTTGTCATTTCACGAAATTAAGAATCTAGCCAATTATTCACAATGGGCACAACTCCCTTCTAGATTTTTAGCTAGATTACTTAACCATCATAAACCCACCCCATATATTTCTGAAATTGTCTTCCAGCACAATAAATTCTATAGTACTCAAGATATAATTAAGGTATTTGAGAGCATTTACGAAGAAATATATAACCCTACTCCCAATACTTTCAATGAACAGGAGTTACATTCATTCCTAAACGAATTAACATTTCCCAAGCTAGATGGATCACAACAAGCTCTTCTGTCCGCAGGGATTACGCAAGCAGAAACTAATTTAGAAATTAACAATTTAAAAAATAATAAAGCACCGGGCCCAGATGGTTTCCCAGCCGAATTTTACAAATGCTTTAGCTCCAAATTATCCATTATTCTTTATCATCTCTTCGAGCATATTATAAGTGTTGGTATCTCTGATCCACACCTGAACGCATCCAGAACTATACTTATACCCAAACCAAATAACGACACCAATAACCTTCATAATTATAGGCCCATCTCTATTATGAATGTGGATATGAAAATTATGGCAACAATACTAGCGAATAGAATTAAAACAGTAATTACAAAAATTGTCTCCCCAGAACAATCGGGGTTTATTAATTACAGACAAACAATGGATCAGACACTTACTCTAGAAGCAATGATTTCTTTATCCCAGATAAATCAAACATCAATCTACACATTGGCTATAGATGCATCTAAAGCATTCGACAGAATAAATAAAATCTTCCTAATAGCTACCTTGCAAAGATATTGCTTTCCTCTACAATTCATTCACTATATAAAAGCACTTCATATGAGAGCCTATACCCTGCTACAAATAAACAAATATAGTTCAAGGAAAATAAATATTAACAATGGAATAAGACAGAAATGTCCCTTATCACCTCTTTTATTTAATTTGTATATTGAACCACTGTTCCTATTAATGAAACAGAAAACGTTTCACAATATCCCGTCTCTATTTAAAACTGAAATAGCACTATCAGCCTATGCAGATGATTTAAATATATATTACTCCCTCCCTAATTCTGACTTTAATAAGATAACTAACTCAACAGACCAATTTTCTAAATTCTCGAATTATAAGATAAATATGAATAAATCAACAATATTCCTTTAAATATACATACTCAATATACAAGTATTCTTACTCCAGTAAATATTAAAATTAGAGACCAGCTACACTATCTAGGAATAACATTTTATACTGACTCGTATAAATATTACCAAGAAAATGTAGAGAAAGTATGGTCAAACATACAAAAAGACCTGGAAAGATGGTCTCAACTTAAACTTCCTTTTCTATCAAGGGTGGCCATTATTAAGATGAATGTTCTCCCAAGATTACTTTTTATATTTAACGCAACTAATACACTGATACATAATAAAGTTTTTAATAACATTCAAGCAACCCTATCGAAATTTTTATGGCACCCAAGGCCTATAAGAATAAGCTATCAAAAGCTTATTTATCCCAAGGATAAAGGTGGAGTGGGATTGCCTGACTTTAAACTTTATTATGAAATTAATAGTTCTAGCAGAATAATCAACATTGCAACTTTTAAGGCTGATACCACTAAATGGTGTCCGATTTGGGTGAAACTGTACCATAATTATGTTAAAACACTAGGATTTAACCCCATGGCCCTCCCATTCTTAGATGGAACAGCTAGGAAAAGATATAAATTACAGAACGACTTATGGGAACAAATTAAAATCACTCAAAAACTTTTTAAGTCATTGAACCTATATGATGCCTTCCTAACACTACAACCTCTTCACCTCAATCCTAATATACAACTTAATGAGAGAATGATCAATCTGAACCCATACCCTCTGTTAAGGGATAAAACAGTAGTTGACTTCCTTCTCCTCAAACAGGATTCGATATTTAACATAAGAATCAAGTTGAATTTGACACCGAAATATACAACTATTGTTAGACAATTAAAAGAAGTATGTCTCAGATACTGGGAAGACATTGACACCCTAGAATCATATAGAGATTCATGTAAGACCTTATGGGATCTGTTGACAAGGAAAAACAAAATGATCTCAAACGTCTATAAATTTGCTTTGTCCATCAAATATAACAGAGAGGCTATACACTCTAACTACTGGACGAAACAGGATGCTTCTATTTCTTCCAAAGAACTTGCACAGACTTTTCAGAAATCCTCCAAATTTATTCCCCTTCAAAAGTATAGATATACACAACTTTTGATAGTAAATAATGCATACTACACGCCCTCAATATTAAATAAGATGTACAAGGAGCTCCCACCATACTGCCAATTCTGCCCTTCACAAGAGGCAGATATCATTCATATATTTTAGAGTTGTAAATGTTCATATAAATTATGGTGTGCACTAAGAGTCAAACTAGAAAAAATGGGATATGAAAAAACAACCCTATCTTGGAAATTTGTTCTTTTACACATTCCCTCATCAGGACTGACTAACAAACATCTACATTTTCTTATAACAACATTCACACTGATAAAATATTACCTTACCCTAAATTGGAAAGATAGAGCTAAGATGTCATGGGAAGGATTCAGACATGTAGCCAGAAAACAATTGCTTGTGCATAAATACCTGTGGTACTCCATGAAGCTAAAGCCAGTACAGAAGGATGTTTGGAAGATGATCAAGGATGATATTCTATCATAACAACTTTGGTAAATTACTATTTCAAAATAACTAGATATAGATGAGTTTTGTATATAGTTCTCAAATATGTTTGTTAATTTTCTGTAATTGGGTCTACTGATTTTATTGTATATGGTTTGGAAACAGTTAAATTTGAATAAAAAGATATCACAAAAAAAAATCTTCCAACTCATTACGCTCCCAAAAAAAAAAAAAACAATATTTGATATGCAAACGCAAATATTATGCTAATTAGGTGTCCCATTTTTTTGGCCAGATGCACCTATTTTTTATGTGCCTTGATCCAGATTTTTGAAGTTAGCAGGTTGAGAGGTATGACTATAGATCCTGAATCCCTATTGCTAGGCAACATGTTTTTGTTGTCATAGATCATATGCCTGGTGCTTGAAGCTGAATTTAAGTAGTACTACAATAAAATCAAATCAGAATACCCAGATAAACAAGTTGCATGATGCAATGTGTGATTAAAATAGAAATTAAATACATAAAGCATAAATCATATGACTAATAAGCCAGAGTGAATAAAAGGATCTTTAGGGACCTTTTAAAATTTTATTTTGGGGTCTCCCTCAGTGTCAGAGGTTACATGTCAACTGTCAGAGATCTAGCCACTGTCTGTGGTCATGTGTTCACTGACAAGGGTCATGTGTCTGATGCCAGATGTCATATACTGATTAGCAGAGGGCATGAATCTGATATTTGAGGTCATGTGTTCAGTGTCTGAAAACATGCGCCCTATGCCAGAGGTCATGTGTCCCATGTCAGAAGATATATGGTCATTGTCAGATGGCATATATCTGCTGTCAGAGCCCCGTCTACCAAATGTCAGAATGCATCTTTCTTATGTTAGATGATATGTCTCCAAAGTCAGAGGCCAACTCTGTTGTTAAACAACAAGTGTCTGATAACTATGTTTAAATCCAGTGGTACAAGGAATGTTTCTGCTGTGAGAAGGCACATTTACTGGCAGAGACAAGTGCCAAGTGCCTGATGCTAGAAGTTATATGTCCAGTATCAAAGATCCTAAGTTCATTATCAGAGGTCATGTGACCAATGTTACAGGGCAGGTGTTTGATGTAAAAAACCTTATGTCCATTGTAAGACATCATGTGTACTATAGAGGATGTGTGTCTGGGAGAACTACAAGTACATTGTCAGAAGACGTGTACTATCTGTCACAGGTCATGTGTCTACTTGATGTCAGACATCAGGTATTCAATGCCATGGTCTTTTGTGCAGTGTGAGAAGTTATGCACTCAGTGTTAGAGATCACTACCGAGTGTCTGAAGTGAAGCATTGACTTCAAAGGTCAAGGATGTATAGCCACTGTTGCAGGTACACTGACGTATAAAGCTACAGTTAGTAGTTGGCTCTGGAGATGCATGGACAGTTGATTTGATAGAAATACCATGGAAAAATCGATTAAGTATTACCCAATAGATAATATGTTTTTAACCAAGCTACCTCAGCACCATGACATAATGAATCATATACACAGTTGTAAGCATACCACTCACCAGCCCAGATTATTGCAGGAATTAACAGATTTCTGCTTCATATTTTTGGTCTATTCCTCATAAAGTCTATAGCTTTTGGCAACCACTGAAAATTAAAGTCTTTATATAAAGACAGATATTTGAGTTTCAGACTTCATGTTCTTCAGAAAATGCCTGGTAATGCAAATTCTGTTATCCTATCACCGTTCCAAGTTTAAAAAAAGCAATAATTAAAATCTAACTTGATACAGGGCCTTTATCACCCTGTTCTTTTAGGATTTGTCCTGATTTCTTCCTCTACCAAGTTGAGAGGTATGCTTGTAAAGGATCATAAATCAGTCTGGACAATGGTTACTGCCTATTTAATGGTAGGTTAAACTGAAGGAAGATAGGTTCATGAGTTGTGTACCAGTGCTAAGGCCATAAGGATGTCAAGTGCTCTCAATGGTCTTAGACGTTGATGGATAGAAAGACAGTGATAACAGCAGAGTATAAGGTATCGAAGATAACCATGAGTTTGGGTCATTCCCCCTGCAGACCTCAGGGATTCTTGGAGCCCCTCCTCCAAACCTGATGTTAGCAATATGTTTCTTTGACAGAGAGAAAGAAGAAAGTGGCATATCATGCGGATTCTGAGTACACCTGCACTGTGGGTATTTTTTTTTGCATTACTAAGAGAACTCCCACCATCCTATGACACACAATGATACTAGTTCATAAACATGTTTTCAAGGGGCACCACCTGATTTGGGGTTTCATCAGCACTGCCATCATAATACCTGCCTAGTGCAACACCAGTCCTCTAGCAACAGGATAACAGTCAGGGTCAAAACCTTAACTACCCCTATCCAGAGCACACAGAAAGTGAAACCGGCGTATGGTCACTCCCTTTAGCTCTAATTAGGCCCCTTTCATGCAAAATGTTAGCTGAATGCAAGTTGCTTGTAGTCTGGAAGGACATCATGGCCCCTCACCAATAGCCAAGCTTAGTAAGTTGAAAGGTCTAAGAAGACACAATGCAATGGCTTAGGCACCTTCTACAGCAGAGTGAGCAATACACAAAGAACAGTGTTGCATGCAGAGACTGTGTCATGTAACACAACTTCTCATATTCCAGGAGGAAGAATACTTAAACAGCAATCATCCAAAGTTTGCTTACCAGATAGACAGCAGGGGGAGATCCTTTCTTGACTTGAATATAAACCTCTGTGCACTGACTGCTCCCCCATCTCTATGTGTCTGCTACAGCCCCTACTCCAAATGCTGTAACATTGTATTCTGCAACACAGAAACTGCCCCCCAAGGGGTGTGAGCCTGACTGCTGCTTCCCTCAGAGAATGTAACCCCCCTACCCATAAAGCATTATGTCTTCTCAGTTTTCTGGAGTAGTGCTTCTTGCATAATTGTACTGTGTGAAGGGAAATCACTATATGTTTTTATGACTCACTTTCCATGAGAAACTGGACAGCTTCCTAAAAATCCCTGCAAGGTCCCATCCATGCAAACTAGTGCCCACTCATCATAAACAGGCAACATCAGGAGTAAACCTCACTTCTTTCAGAAAACACACACATAGTACTTTTTATTTTTCTACTTCAAAGATTTAAAGAAACTTTATTGTCATTTAGGAAACACAAGTGCTACTTTTTTTTTACTTAATTTCGAGCATTAGCTCTTTTACAGGAGAAAACAAACACAAAAAGGCAGCCACAATAGATATTAAAGAATAAACAATAACTATAGTACCAAACTAAGTATCTAAGTATCTGTCGCACATGCTTGTACACTATTACATTGGACAACACTGACTACTAGATAATTAACACATGAAATGAAAAGTACACTATACAGAGGTGAGATTGGGTGATATTGCACATAAGGAAGAGACTGGAATTGCACTTAAATGAGAATATATTAATTTTAGTATGCAATAAATAAATAGAATTACTGTATGGAAAAAAAAGAAAAAAGAATGAAAGTGTAACACTCTGTTATAGTTTTGATAATCCAGATTTATGTCTGCATTAATGAGTCTTATTGCAGTCGGATAAAAACTGTTCATGAATCTGAAGTCCAGGAGCGGATACTCCGTAACCTTCTACCAGAAGCAAGTTTAGTGAACCAACCATACACTGGATGAGAAGTGTTACTCAGTATTTGGCGGGACCTCTTTTTACATCTCATTACAAAGAGTGCCTCTAATGTAGGAACACTAGTGCCCACGATCTTAGAGCTCCTGTAAGGTAGGAAGACTAGCGCCCATGATCTTAGAGCTCCTGTAAGGTAGGAAGACTAGCGCCCTCGATATTTTCTGCTGTTCTTATTATTCTTTGCAGCTTCTTCCTTTTGGCCATTGTGCTGTTACCGAACCATACAGTGCAGTTGCTGGTGATAATGCTCTTGATGGCTCTTCTGTAGAAGGTAATTAGAACATTCATAGAGAGCTTTGCTTTTCTCAGCCTTCTTATGAAGTGTTGTCGCTGGTGAGCATTTTTAATTAGTTGGCCTGTGTTTGTACTCCAAGACAGATCCTCTGATATATGTACCTCCAGGAACTTTGTAGTTTGGACTCTCTCCACTTCTTCACCATTGATTTTGAGGGGCAGAGCTATTTTTGAAGTCAATAATAATTTACTAATACGTATATGAAAAAAACTTATTTATAAAATTTATAAGTAAATATTAATTATACATTTTTAAATATTATTTAAAAAAACTTTATATATAATATAAATATTCATTAATACATATAGGAAAAAACCCACAAATGTCAGTACAACAATACTGTTTCTCAGTTGCTTCTGTCTCAAGAGTTGTAACTAGCCATGTGAAACTGCCTCTTTATTTTCACACCTTTTATCTAATAGCCCTCAGGTAATTTTATTTTATCCTGTTTATCTGCATTTCACATCTGCTCCAATAATGCATTCACTGGCTTTACCACCTTTCCCTGAAATAATGCCTCTTGGTGTCCTTTCCATGTCATCAGACACATCTGTGGTCTCTCTACAACCCCTTGCTCAGATCAACACTAGATTATTCCCCGATGATGGTCATGTCTATATTTAGCATAGCTTCTCTTTTCTCCTTCATTTTGCACATTCCCTGTGATTTCTGATTTTTATTTCTCCAAATACACTACATCCCTCATTTTCATCCCCACCTTGGTAACCTTCCCACTGTACTTTTAAAGTTATTTCCTGCCATTCTCCAGATATGAGCTCTACATGTCAAAACAAAATTCACTGCCTGATGAGGGATTCCCCCCTACTAAAAAACAGTGGCTCCTCAACCACACACCTGGCAATTGCGTGTGTTAAATGCAAACTTTATTTCAATTCACTCCATCTTGACACCTAACACACTGACTACTCACTCTAGTGAAAAAAAAATTTAACAATTCCAGCTATTTACAAAATGCAGAACACTGAGAAATGCACAGTAAAATTGGGGACAAATCCTTCTATGTTGGAAGATCACCTCTGTTATCTACACTATCCGCAAGGTCAAACAACTGTAGGAAAAAAGGGAACAACAAATAACTTGCAAAACCAATCACTTTCTATACTCCATAGGTACAAGAACAGGGGAAAATGCAACCCACAAAGGCAAAAAAGGGAAACAAATGACACTAGTACTACTTTTAACACAACTAGTGTAATGATAACAAACAGTAAATACACAAGGACATCCTGTTGAAACAACTTATGAAAAAATGCCCCATTCTGCACAACAGCATGGCAACTCTCAGAAGGAAACAATGAAATGAGACTTGGGGAAGTTGGAAATTATGAAATGTGGTGCTCCCATCTATTTGGGATTGCCATGGGAAAAGCCAGCTTGTAGCAGGGTGTATCCACAGTCTGATCAAAGGTTTCTTGACAATGTGTGGCAGTTAGGCATAAGTCTATGTCTAGGTTATAGCAAAATGGGCATAGCTTTCTAATGAGAGCACAGTAGCAATTAAAAATAGAAATAATTATATTAAGGCACACCAGATCTCCTTTAGTGATAATGTTTTAAAATTAAAAAGAGAAATTATAGCGGATATAAAATGTGAATCAGGTACCATTGGTCAGATCTAAATTAGGCTTATTGGATTTTATTTCCTTTTGGTAAAGACAGAGTTTGGTTTTGAAGGGCACGTATAGGTATAATTTGGATATGGTTTGTCTTGTCAATATCTGGCATAAAGAAGCCAGTTAGTCCTAGACCTGAAAAGTATATTGTCCACCCAATGAAAATGTATTTTTGTGGAAGGACATCTCCTTACTACCCTAGGCGAGGGGGGATGCAGTCTTCCAGCCACCTTGAACCCCCATAACTACAATAAGTCTGAGGTCACCTGACTTTGAGTCAAGTTTTATTACTCATGACAGGCATCTCTCATCCAGACATAGCCAAGCAGACTTCCACATATCAGGAATCAAAAAAGTAAATAGCAATAATCAGATTTTATTCAGTGACTCAGATTTCATATAAATGTAGCATATGAAACCTTCAATATATTTATTGTCTTTTATCAGAAAACATTTGCTATTCTTTAATTTAATTCATGACTGCCTTCTAAATGAAGAATTGTATTATTCTATTTTATATTATTGCATGGTGCATATACTCTTCTGTATATTTTAAATAAACTTGTATTATTATACTTTTTAAATAAATATTTTATTTTTTTTACTTAACTATATGTAAAAGAGTATTTTCTTTCACTGTGAAATGCTGGTGAGTATGGGGAGTATGCTGTCTTGGGTGAGCTGCTATGACCGTATTTCCCAGCTAAGCATCTGACAGCAATCAATAATTTGTGAACGGGTCTGCTGTCACCTTAGAAGATAGCACTGTCTGAAATATCTTGCGTTTGCCACCTTCCTTCTCCAAGAAAAGTAAACAAAGTTTTAACTGCAAAGATTGCGCCAACTACTAGAGTAAAGCACACACCCAAGTCAGAAGTCAGGCAGTTGAAGAATGTTTTCAGGAGATCGCTCTTAACATCTGGAATCACTTCCAGTGTCACCTCGGAAGTTAAGTAAATTTCAAGATATTGAAAGGAAGTACACAGACACCATTGTTTTCAGGATAATATTTAGGACATGTCCCACACTATATGTCACACAACTTTTTAGAGCAAGAAATCTGGAAAAGGCCATTGATAAAAGTGGGACAAAGGCCCAAAAATAGGGACAATTTTTACATACTGCTCTTACAAACTTAGAAAGTTGATAGAATAAAAAGGTTTTGCATTAGCATGAATCTTCTGAAGGGTATGAAGTATGAAACTCAAATGTCTGTCATTATTTTCTAACTTTAGTCTTCAATGATTTGCCACTAATTTAACAGAAAACCACAATTTTATGAAAATGGACCAAAATATAAGGCAAAAATCTGGACACTCTGCTAAAATCTGTACAGCTGAGAGGTATACCCACACACAGCAGTCTTTGCTGTTACCTATAATGTTATATTTTACACTATGCACAGGCTCTTCCTTTGATTAGTTTAAGTTCAGTGATATCTGTTGCATTTGTTTATGTACTTCACCTCTTTAATAGTTTTTTTTAAGATTTTATAGCAAATATGACATATTATTTCAAAAGGTTACATATGCTTTTTTCTGGAAAGATACTCAGATTGCATGTAATGCTGGCACTAACATTTTGAATTGTGCATAGTCTGTATTTATTTTCATATGATAGCTTCATACAACTGTGTTTATGTGCCTTTTGTATTGCAGATAAATTATATTTTTTCTTACACAGTGACTTCAAACAATTCTATATTTATGCTTTGTGTCTACATTTTGGCTAAAAAGGTTCTTAAACCAACCCATTTACTAATTATACTCTGCTACTATGCAACTGTTGTTGTTAACAAACACCAAACACAGCAATACATATGAGCAGTAAACAAAAAGGTTAAAGCTGTCTTTTAAATCCTGTTTTGCCTATATTACTGATCTCATGAGGGCAAGGTGAGGATCTTTCCTGATATAGGTGGAAATAATACTGTGACACCTGTGCACTGGCCCAGTAATCAAGGAGCTTCAATTCTCACCACTAGCACCAGTGTAAGGAGCGTCCATATTGGGAGGATAACACACACAGTAAAGTACAATTTCCATTAAGAGCAGACAGAGATCACAGTCAGTCTGAGGCTGGTTTCTCCCTCTCTCTCCAGATCCCCAACAAGACTACCCACTGGCACAGCTATAGGGGTAAGATCTCAGCCGAGTGGTCAGGCCAAAACTTCCAGCATGCTCTCTGTGCAACCAGTGCTTCGTGTCCCTACCCATGTAGCTCAGAGACACACACACAGAGAGACACACACACACACACACACAGACACACAGATACACAGAGACACACACACACAGAGACACACAGAGACACACACACAGGTACTCACAGAGACACACACACAGATACACACAGAGACACACACACACAGACACACACACACACACACACGCACAGACATACAGAGACACACACACAGACACACACACACACACACACACACACACACACACACACACACACACACACAGACACACAGGGACACAGACACACAGAGACACACACACACACACACACACACACACACACAGAGAGACACACAGAGAAACACAGACACACACACACACACACACACACACACACACACACACACACACACACACACAGGCACACACCACACACATACACAGACACACACATAGACAGACACTCACACACACACACACACACACACACACACACACACACACACACACACACACACACACACACACACACACAGACACACACAGACATTTTGAGATTTGAGTTATATACAAACACACAGACACTCCTGGGGAAGGGTGGCACAGGTTCTCCAGCTATGCCCCATTCTTGCCCATACTATAAGGTAGAAATCACTGCCACCAACCACTACTTATCAGCTACTAATAAGGCCCTTCCCAAAGGGTGATCAGTTACACTGTGTAATATTACTGTTATCCAAATAGTAAGTGTGGCCCAGGGTTAAGGCTATTCTGGAGTGGCATAGTACAGTATCACCAAATACATGCAATGTACTCTAAAAGCTTAAATTATCTCTACACAAAACAGACACGGTTGAAAGGTTTAAAATATTTAATAATAAATAATAAAAACATAAGACAGTACTCATTGATTCAACACAGTGCTAATACAGATTTCAGAAATCACAGGAAAATGCTTTAAAACAATACTGTAGGATAGTCTGACATAAATATAGAAAACAGCCAGACTAATCTGGCTATATTCTATCTATCTCTAAGAGAAATACTAAGATCTAAATAATTTTACTTACAGTACAAAGCAAGTGCTGGTGAGTGAATGTTCTTATTAGATCCAAGACAAGATACACAATGCTCAGTCTCAGTCTTTCTCCCTGAGAAAGTCTTAAATTGATAATACACAGTACTGCTGAATCATCTCAGATTACATCATTTTTATCACTTCTCCTTTAGTTTCCAGACTAACAGAAACTCAAACTGTACATTTCGTTGTAAGCTGAACCTATCAGGAAACCACAGCAATAAAAGACACATTTACATGTAAAACCTAGTAATTATCTATGTCTTAAGACAATAGAAAGAATTTCCCAGCCCAGACATCCTGTCTCCGAACTTGAGGACAAACAGTCATAAAATGCTTTACATATCAGCTTTCTTCCAGCAGGGTGCACTGTGGTTACATTTTTGAAGCTCAGTACAACCTACAGTTTAATCATAACATATAGTTCTCTTTACATTTGTAAAACAAGCCTGTGTATTACATTAATATTTACAAATGACATAGAATTATTTACAAAATTCTCTCTGGCTGGGCAGTTATTTTAAGCACGGGCATTAATGCCTTCCTAGCCTGCCAATATACCAAAACAGTCCCATAATAAGTTTACAGACTTTTCTTAAAAATATCTACACTAGTGTCACCTTTAATGTAATTTGGTAGTCTATTTCATGCATCAGCGGTTCTCTCAGAGAACTGGTTAGTACACTTCTCATTCTTATAGAATCTTCTACATAGGTTGTCTGATGATTCACTGCTACTTTTTTGATAACCCCAAATATTTACAGAGTTAGTTGTTTGTAAATGCTTTATAAACCTGAATAAAGTCTCCTTTTAAATATCTATATAAGACACTGTACAAGTTCAGATATTTTAGCCTTTTTCATAATAACTTATTTTCACATCCATCTATACCCTTGGTATATTTCCACTGTACTCTTTCCAGTTTACTCATGCTTGATTTCTTATAAGATTTCCAATTATTCCATACTCAGGTTTATGTCTAATGTAACTAACAATAATTTCATAATTTCTGATTTCCTAGACTTTATAAATCTTTTTATACAACCTATAGTTCTATAACTATCTTTGACCAATTGGTTGATATGATTAGAAAAACTCAAAGATGGATCTACTGATATAGCCAGGTTCTTAAATTAATTTACAGTTTCAATCACTGTGTTCTGTAATACATTTTCACCATTCAGTTTATGTTTCCCAAATCTCATATGCTTGGTTTTTGATGTATATATCAGCATATTATTCTCCTGTGCCCAAATGGTTCATAGGTTCATAGGTAGGTACTGGGCTATCTGCCCAAAGGCATATATTAGCCCAGCCACGTTGTGCGGTATTCACCGCCCCTTTGGTTAGTTCCCTAGGCACTTGATCTAGCAGCTAGTACCCTTGGCCCCTATCTAGTAGAGCTGTTGGTATGATCCCTGGTGTAAACTTTCTGTTGCCCATCCACCCGTCCAGGTTCCTCTTGAAGGGCTCTGTCTTATGTAGATTGGAACCTTGTTCCATAGCAAAGGAAGTCTTTGCGAAGGGACTCTATCCCTCCAGCATGTTCTATTCACTGTTGTGCTGAGGTTTATATCCCTAGAGCGTGTAGCTTGAGTGGATTTGGTTTTGCTAAGATGGAGCATGTTCAACAGTTCTGGGTTGGACATGGCTCTGTATGTTAGACAGAGATCGCCTCTGAGAAGGCGGTATGCAACTGAGAAAAGACTTAATTTTTTCAATCGTGCTGCATAGGGCAACTGTTTGAGGCCAGTAATCCTCTTAGTGAGGTACCTATGTGGTCTCTTCAGCTGCTGGAGATGCCTAGCCAGGTACATATCAGACCCATTATTGAGTACAATGCACCAATTGGTGAGGGAAGAGTAGAGGGGCACCATTACATCCTTAGATCTTGATGCAAACCCTTTCGTGATCAGATGGGTCACATAGAAGGATTTTCTAACCATCTTGGCAACATGGTTATCAAAGGAAAGCTGACTATCTTACATTTGCAAGCATACAGTTCTCATCCAGCTGGCTTTGTACATCCACAGCTTGAGCCATGTTGTCAACGTTAGTCTTTCTCCTCTTTTTTCTTACAGTAATGTTCTTTAATCTTTCCAAGTTCAATTGTGATTTCCTCCTTTTCACCTGCCCCTTGCCTTTTATTTCTGCCTTCTTCTTCTTCTTTTGGGAAAATTACACCTTTTTCTGTAGTCCAAAGGTTTTCTGACAGAACAAATGTTATCATTCCCTGAATTCTGTGTGTTACATAACAAAGCAGTATTCTTTTTACTATGTATTCTCCTTGCTTTACAGAAATGTATCAGTTTTTTTCTTTATTTGTTGTGAACTTCATTTCTTTCAACTTTTATTATCTTCTATCCTCAGATAGCTCAATACTTGTATCCAGAATTCCAAAGCTGTCAGTGGTATTATCTTGTTTCATAGCGGTTGAGTGATTTCTACAGACAATAGACTTATTCTTCCCTAGATGTATTCTATTTGCTCTTTGCCTAACATTATTTATCTCATCAGTCCAGTCATTAATATATGTAACAACAGTTCTCCAAGCTCTGCCAATTGCACAAGTGGAATCATCATCAGTAAGTCTAGATTTACTGGTAATAATGGTAAACAATCCATCCAACTTTTAACATGAGGAACACAGATCACCAGTGTTATCAGGTGTTACCTTTAAATTTACATAGCATTTAGTACACTGTACAAGATATGTGTGCTTTAGCAAATCATTAATTGCAAACTAATTTAAGAAATCCATATTCAGCTCCAAATTAACAATTAATTCTAAATGAAAAGGATACTCAAAATCAGTAATCACAGAACTCACAGAGATTTTAAATCAAATCCTATGGTAATAATCACACAAGCAAGATACAACTAAATATTAAATTAAGTGGACTAAAGTCATTGCTCTGACTGTACCAGTTGTCACACAAAAGCTGGAATTCCTTTACAATGGGCACAAATGTGCTTACTACCTTCTGCTCACTATTGCTTGCAGTAGCACCTCTTTTTAACAATAAAGATGAATAAATTACAAACCAACTCACAAGTGTTTCAGATAAACACTAGATTCTCCTCTGCAGTTTGTGTGAACTTATAACTGACTAGGCTCCTTGGGATGGCTGGAGTTTGCCTGTCTAAAACGTATCCCTTTCTAATAACAAACAGTAAAAACTAGAGGTAAACAACAAAATATAAATCAAAGTAAAGCTTCTTGTCTACAAGCTGACCTATTTCTTCATATAATAAGTGAAAAACAGTGGAAAAAATAAAATATAAATCAAAGTCAATCTTCTCTTACCAGGGCAATTGCACAGTCAATCACAAATCAACATAGGATTATTTAGATATGCTCCGTTGTCAGCACAACTCTACCCCACATCAAACAAGCATGAAGAAATTAAATCTGACCTTATTTCAGCAAAGGTAATGCTACTACTACCACCACTAATAAAATAATAGTAATAATAATAATAATCATAATACAAAAAGGACACAGAATCAAATCAGAAAAAAAACATTACCAGCAAATAGCATTAATCAAACTACAACAAAGGATGCCTTTACAATACTGACTGACCTAAAAATAACCTTAACTACATTACAAAATATAAACTGTGATACAATGCCTCAAAAAAAAAAAAGAAGTAAAACTTCTTAAGGTCCTTAATCCTACAGTGCAAGGCATTTCATTTATTGCACAAGCCTGGCACCTACATATGGCTTCATATTGTTTATACAAGTTTATAGGTAAGTACTAGGCTAGCTACTCTCACAGGCCATTTGAAACCTATCTAATTTCCCTTTTTTTGTGCTTGAAATAACCTACCCATTTGGTTATAGATTGGTCTTACCCATCCCATGGTTGATAATTATATATTACCCTAATTAAAATAACTGGGATCATACCATGGAGAATTGGAGGGGACCCCTGCATGGGATAAAGCACTTAGGAGCTGCCTATGTCCATTATTAGTACACGGAACAGTCCTGGGATTAATTTTCTATTTCCTATCCATAGATCAAAGTTGTACTTGAATATGGATGGGGATGAACTTTATTTTATGTGGATGAGGAATCTGTTCCACAGAAGCGGTATCCTCTGTGAGATATATCTATCCTTCCAAACCATGTTGAAGAAGAGGTTTGATCCCTATACCAAGTATTTCTGATGCAATTTGGCATGTTGATGTGCAGTAAATCCATCAGTAATGGGTCAGAGGATGTCTAGTATGCCAGATACAGGTCACCTGTTAGCAGTCTGTCAGATACCAAGTATAGTGACAGGGCTTTGAGTCAGTTCTATGTAGAACAAGTTGTTTAGAACTTGTGCCCTTTTAATAAGGTATCTCATTGGGCATTCCAGTTGTTGCATGTGTCTGGACAGGTACATGCCAAAGGGAGCATTATATTCAATGACTGGCCTAACAAGGGCTGAGTTAAGGGGGCAAATGACATCCCTAGATCTAGACACAATCCCTTTGTTTATAAGCTGTGCAATATAGAAGGACTTTCTTACAACAATAGACACATGTTGGTCAAACGTTAGATCAATGTCCACATAAGTTCCCAAATCCCAAACAACTGGGTCATCTCTTAGGGGCATATTGTCAATGTGAAAGTTCCATGGGTTAGATATATTTTCACAGGATACAATAATGCATTTTTTTGGCATTTAGTTTCAGTCCATGATTTTGGCACCAGTTATTTATTTAAGATAAACCTTCTTGAAGGATGGCTAAGTCATTTGGGGATTCAGTGACTGCTCTTAGCTTGCTGTCATCTGCAAACTTAATCATGAGTGTTTTATTGACTATTGATTTTTTTTTTTGCTTATGACAGGGATGAGATGATGATTTGAATGAGTTTGCATATTACTTGAATGAAAGCACAGATTAAATTAAATATAGTTAAATATCAGGCCATTCGGTGAGTGGATTGATACTGAAATAGACAGCTTGATCATGAGATGAATGAATTTAGTAACATTGCTGCTTTTATCCAGTGTATGAGGTTAATATGATTAGCTATTGTGTTTTCTGTGGGCAGTTGTTGTCTGCTGTCATTAAAATAGCAGGAGTTAGTTTGTATTTTGTTTGGGTGCTCTCTCTGTTATCTTTGTAAAGATAAGAACACCTCTTTTATTTTTGATTTCTTTTCCTGGTGGTCCAGTGGGATTGCAGCCTACAGCAAGCTTGTATAGGCTTCAAAACAAGTCTGTTCATGAGCAGATGTGAGTAGTACAGGCATCTTGAGCTGAAGTGTCGGGCTATCAAGTAGGTAAAATCCTTGTCAGTTCTTAAAGCATCTTAGAAGACTTTCCTTATTAATGGTTTATATTATTCACTTTTGTAGAAGAAGGTTCTGTTTCTGCCCTTTTGGCAATTATCTTTAATCAGTAATTTTGATTTAAGTACATAGTAGTTTGAGTGCACTTAAAAATGACCACCACTACTTATATATTTTTCATTTTAGTTAGAACTCAAGTGTGATCTTTCAAGTGTCACTACATTTATGTTTTTAATAAAATGATTTAGTGTAGAAAACAAAGGTTTTAATACTAAAGTATTTTCTTAATTAGTAACTCAAGTAGAATTTTATAAGTGTTACTATATCTATTTCTAGTAAAACAGTTGCATGTAGAAAAGAAAGATTTTTAGTACAGTCTTTGTTTAATATTTTATAGTTGCTTTGTTTAGTTTTAGTGAAAGGGTTAGATTAGTTTTATCATGGTTTAATTTTCTTTACTTTTATTCCTTACATTTCTCTGTGCTTGATGATTTGATAAAGAATGTACTCTGTGTAAAGGGTATATGAGGAAAACTGAGGAAAATTATTGTTTGGACTGTTCATATTTATAGGAATTGATTAATACAATTAAACCAAAACAAACAGTCTCCATGGTGTCCCTCAAAGTCTCAGAAACCCAGTATGTCGATATACTGGGTCCAAAAACAAATAATGTCTGGAATATTTATGATTCTCTAGAGTTCAGGGACCTAATAACAAACATACTGTGAATATTTCATCTAATAACAGGTGTTAGAAATGCTTTCTTTAAAAACTTTCCAAAGTATAAATCCACTAATGAAAGAAGGGAAGCACCAATATACATCAGGAAGAGCCCCTCTCTAACACTCTTCAAGAGAAATCTTGACGGGTGGATGGGAAACAGAAAATTTACCCCGGAGATCACTGCAGTGGCTCTGCTGGACAGTGGCACAGAGGAACTAATGGCTCTGCTGGACAGAGGTACAGGGAACTAATCTAAGGGGGTGGCGAAAGCCAACACATTCTGGCTAAGCTTATAAATGCCCTTGGGCAGATAGCCTAGTACTTACCTATGAACCTATGAACAAGATAGTTCAAGTTGAATCTTCTTTATTAAATACATACAAACATGCAATCTAAATAGTAGTTGAAAAAAACAGAATAAATTGTAGAAATTCAGCATTCCATTTATATATACCTGTTTAAAAGCATGGGAGTGGTTTACTAGGGTAGCTGTGTTGTAAAAGACAATTAGCACGTTCACTTGCTAAATACCCCTTCCCCCATACACCAGTGTGATATTTGACACAGTGCTGCCCTACTTCAAGCTCTGTGATTCCAGGATATTGTTAAACTAAACCAGTGATGGCAAACCTTTTGGGCTCGCTGTGTCAAAAATTTGGAAAATGCCTGTCTTGACTCTGCTGGTGTGCCACCCCCCCTGAACAAAAGTGAAACAATTCTTTACATATTTATTTATTTTAAAAAATACCCCCCAGTCGTGTATGCTGCTATGTATTATAAAAGTAAAAGAAAAATCAGTGACTTACAATGGGGAAATGATATGTGCACTGATAATTGGACTAAAAATAGTGCAGCAAAAAGTTGCCCTACTTTTAATAGTAATTTTGAATTGAACTGAAAAAATATGGAACATATTTCATTTGATTTGATTAACATTAATTGATGACTTTCTTTTTGCTGAGTTTTAATAGATAAGTGCAGGGTCACATATTTCTTGTATTTTTGTTCATTCCATTTCTTTGGTAACTTGAGTGTTGGTGAATGCTGGTCTTCTGACTTTTCCCAGTTAGGGGGCGCCACAGCGGAACTCTGGTCCACTAATGATTAGCAGTTGATTTTTACTGTGCCAAGGTGCCAGCCCGATGCCCAACCTTCAAAGAAGGCACGCCCATTCACGCACGCATCTACATGTCTTTTAAGAGTCACTTGACCACGGGAAGGACATGCAGACTTCACACAGAAGGCACTCCAGCCGAGAATCGAACCAGAGAACCTCTTGCTGTGAGGTGACAATGCTAACCACTGCACCACCGCGGAACTATGGTGAATGCTGGTGTGTCACCCAAAAATGTCATGGTGTGTCACCTTTGACACGTCATAGGTTCACCATCACTGAATTACACTAAACTAAAAGTTAAACTAAAAATTATACATTAACAATTGCTAAAACTTCCTGAAAGCATTTCATTGTAGTACCAAAAAAAGAAAACAAATTAAACATAAGTCTTCAAATTCCTTGCAAATCTTTTCTACCAACATTCAGAAACATTTTAACATTGATCACTTTCATCTACTAGAACTTCTTCAGGTTTGTGTCAAGTGGGTTAAGCAACTAAAAATCAAAAGTTAAATAATATACAACACTAAATTTTGTTTGGTTAAAAACAGTATATATTATTTAAGAAAATGTAGTACAAAAAACAAATTCTAAATAAAAAACTGCCAAACACTTGAGAATATATAAATATATATATATATATATATATATATATATATATATATATATATAGGTCTACTTCATAACACTGAAATTTCATAACACTGAATTTCATAACATTGAGACCAAAATATCTAACTCCCAAAATATGAAAAACCCAAAACAATGAAAACTCAGTTCACTGAAAGTGTGCTTCATAACACTGAAAACTACAATGCATATGTAAATAACATCATCTCTGCTTATAGCAACACCAAACAAACACACTTTCTACTACATTTCTGCAGGGGGCAAGCCCCCTGCAACCCCCCCCATTTGGGGGGCTCTGCCCCCTACACTCCCCCATAATTTAAATAGACCAACTCCAAGATCATACTACAGTGGAAAAAGTTAATTTCATAACCTCACTACACTGAGGTTAGGAATTTTACTTTTTTCCACTGTAGTGTGATCTTGGAGTTAGTCTATTTAATTTATGGGGGAGTGTGGGGGGCAGAGCCCCCCACATGTGTGGTGCAGTGGGGCTTGCCCCCTGCAGAAATGTAGTAGAAAGTGTGTGTTTGTTAGTTAGGTGTTGTTGTAGGTGGAGGTGATATTATTTACTTGTGCAATGTAGTTTTCAATGTTATGAAGCACACTTTCAGTGTTCTGAGTTTTCAATGTTTTGGATTTTCAGTGTTTTGAATTTTTGACGTTATGGTCTCACTGTTATGAAATTCATCATTATGAAATTTCAATGTTATGAAGTAGATCCATATATATATATATATATATATATATATATGTGTGTGTGTGTGTGTGTGTGTGTGTGTGTGTACATAAGTCTATTCAACTCAAATGAATAGTTTATTAATTCCCTCTGGATCTTCAGAACTACCCTGGATATCAGTGGAAAAACATACAGGAACATTCCTGTCCAAGGAAAGGAAAAGGCATCTGTTTTCTGGGTCTTCTTGCATGGAGTCTGGGAGCAGAAATTTGCCAACTAATGTTTTAGAGAGAAGGCAAACAGGTCTTCTTGAGGAACTCTCCACAGGTAGCTCAAATCTTGGAAGACCCCAGATCTAGTTTCCATCCATGAGGGTCTGCCCTGCTCAGCTTGTGTTCCACACAATTTTGCTCTGTCCGAGGTATCTGTGGTGACTGACTGCTTTAGAGTGTGGGGAGGGGGAGACAGACTTAGGGATATTTGCTATCTCCACCAAGTGATTTCTCTTCTGACAAATCCTAGAACTGGAATTTGAAAAGATAATGGATGCTGATGCTGGGACTAAAGAGACTTTAGATACAATTTTATCTTTCTCATGCGGAGTCTTGCCAGGGATATCATGAGAATCTTAGATGCAATGAGTCTCAAAACCATAAGGTATTCCCTCACAGAGACTGAAGTCTGAGTAGAAAACCCTAAAAATGGATCTATATAGAAATCTATTTTTCCTGTGGAAGAAAAGCTCTTTGAACTGATGTGTCTTGCAGACAACCCAGGAACATAATCCTGTATGATGCAGACAAAAAGATTTTTGAATATTCTCTTGGAATACCAGCTTGTGTCAGAGATTTCTTATACTTTGAAAAAGACTCTGCAAGGATAAGCAAGTCATCTAAATACAGAAAAATATGAATACCCTATAGCTTGCAACAAGCCATAACTGACGCTAGACACTTTGCGAACCCACTTGGTGCTGTGAAACAAACAAGGAAGAAGAAGAGGTAACAGTTTGTAAAGTGACAAAATATTGAACTTATGCATGATCACAAATTGCTTTCTTTGGTACCAGAAACATCCTTAACTAAAAGCCTTTCTCAAACTGGGAAAGTGGAACTCGTTCTATTACTCCCTGAAATAACATGTTGAAAGACAGGGGAAAATAATGGAGACTGGTCTGGAGGATGAGGAATAAATCCTGGAAAGGAGGATTTTCTTCCCACTGCCATCTATAACCTTGAAAGAATTATCTTCAGAATCAATTTGTCTGAAACTATCTGTTGCCTAAGAAGGAAGTGGAGATTAAGACTTTCTGGATGGAAAAGGGGCTGCAGAGGTTGAAGGGGGGACATTGTCCCTTAGATAGTCATTCTGATTTGTTGGATTGTCCTTTGTTTTGGGGAGCTCCTGTATTCATTTTGGAACCCCATTGCCATTGCTTCTTTAACATCTGTTTACCAGCAATTTGTCGAGACTGTTTATTTTCTTTTGTTAAGGCTGAAACCATCCCAAAAAACAATGCACCACATAAGAGATTGGAAATAACAGAGTGCCAAAATGCCACATAAAAACACATTTTATTGAGCGCTTTTGTCCTAAATTAGGACTTCTTTAGAATACAATACTAAACACACAAACTTAAATAGCTTCACGTAATACATCAAATGATCTAAAAAAGAATCACATATGATTTATAAAAGCACTGACTTAATTCTGTCAATGAAGTTATCAAACTCAAATGCTATACTACTGCTACGTTCATACTAAAATGTTATCTTGCTGAAAATATAAAGAAACAAGTAACTATTCAAAAAATATTTGTAAAATTCATTTATGAAATGTTTACAGCTTTTCTGTATAGGACATTATTCAAGGATATAAAATTATTTAATCCTGGGTGTACAGTAATATCTAACTTTACTTACCAACACATTTCTCTATAAAATAAAGAAACCTCCTACCACTCTCCTCTGCTGTCCTTTTCAGCCTTTTCTAAAATAAAAAAAAAATATGTTAAAATCCACAGAACACAGAGAATGTTTAAATAACACATCATTAGTCTGGTAATACTGTTTAAATAACAAATGAAAGCCAATAGCTGAGGCAAGAGTGAAATTGAAATAAACAACCAACAAAAAATACTCTAAATAACACAAAGGAACTAGTACAAATTAAAATTAGTGTAGTTTCTTTTAATATCCACTTTCATAACACTTCTTCATAAGAATACAAAGTAAAAAAACACTGCTTTTATATACAGTGTACTCAAGTAACAACCTATAGCAAACATTCAATTAAACAATTAGCAAGTATAACCATCCAAGCCTAATTGCTAACTATTTTAACCACACTGTTTCCTTTCTTTCAAGAAACATTCAATGTTGATGTATTCATTTAAACCAGGAAGAGAATCAGCTTTCAGCTTTATTTCCCGTTCAGCTTCCTTCTCGACCTGGTTCTTGCATTTCTCACGTCTCTTATCTAATTTAACAATCTAAAACAGCAAAATAGAACTTTTTATAATTTTTACAGATAACAGAATGTTTGAACAAAGCATTATTATTGTCTTGACTCCTGATAGCATAAATGTGCTCTTTTATTCTGTCACTGAGACACCTTGTGGTCATACCAGCATAAAAACACTCACATCCCGAATGCAGTCCAATGCACATAATGTCAGTTGAACCACAATGAAATATACCTGGAAATTTTAGTGCGTGTGGAATATGTGACAGGTTTACATAAGGTCCCTTATGAATGACTCTGTACACTGAACAGCCAATACATTTATAAGTCCCCCTTTTCTTTATTACTTAAAGGTGGAGATATCTTGGTGTCATTTTTCTCTAAAGGTTGTTTAAAACTACCTTCTTTTTATGTGCAAATAAGGGTTCTACTCCAATGACATCAAGTAAGTCTTTGTTACCACTGATGACTTTCCAGTTGTTTTTTTATTATATTCCTAATGCCAGGTGTATCTACTGACTTATCAAGTACACAACGTGGGATACTTTTTATGCTCTGTCCATTCCCACCTATCTCATTGCTGCCCTTGTTAACCTTCGTACTTGGAAATCTATCCAACAAAATTGGTTTGAATAAGTCATACCTCTTCTCTCAAACCTCTTGTGCTGTTTTCTCTAAAAAAATCAGGGCTATAACCTCTATTTGCAAAAAGAATTGTAATAAAGTTCACTGCACAAATGTACAAATTTACTGTATAAATGCTCATGAATTGTTTCGTATAAAGGCCATTCTGTCTTTCCTGTATAAAAAGATCCAGATATCAGACATTTGGCAATGTAAATCATGTGTCTAGTCTTATAATTAAAATGTTTGGGACATACCAGAGAATAGTCAAAGCCTATAAAAATAATATTCTTCATGAATAAATCAACGTTTACAAGCTTCACATCTGAATATACCTATATTACTAAATGTTTAAATGTGATGTAGCTTCCAAAATGTTCTTAATTTTTCTATGAAACCTGTTTATTGTGACTTGCACTTTCAAAACGGGAATAAACCTGCTTCCTCCAGTCTTTAATACATCATTAGAAATACTGTCCAATAAATCTGCTGGGCAATCTCTATCCAATAAAAGAAATTTAGTCAAAGGACTTAGCCCATTTATCTATACATATATCTAATGATGAGGTTTTTGGCACAGAGGTGGAACATTGATGTTCTGGCATAGAAATCACTCTCAGGCCTACACACAGAATATTATAAAGTCACATAATGACACAGAAAAAAACACCATGGCTTTGGCTTATAATGGAGATAATATATGGGGGTGAAAATGTTAGTAAAAACTGGAAAGCTATAATTAATGGTAAACAATTAATCAACAATGTAGGAACAGCTCCAGTTATTATTTTTAAGAATCATAGATAAAATCCCTAACTTACTAAATCGTGGCTTTAAAAAGGCCTGCAAAATGTGTTCTATTGCTTAAACTAGAATATGTTCTTTATTTCATCTACCTTCACTCTGTCAGAAATGCCATCTTAATACAAACTAGTGTAAAGAAGGTTTGCAGATTCATATTTTTTGCTAAACCCTGAACTGATCTCTGCCTAGGAAGGCAGAAAACATACACTAGTGTCTTAAGTGGCAGAGTTTACTTTGCATGATCTTTAAAATAACTAACCTACAATAATGCCTGTCTTTATTCTCTAAATATTTGACACACCCTTTTAGCCATTCAGAAACAATACTGGCATTGCATTCTTCTTGACCAGGCTTACTTTTGGGCTAGCCATTGCTGAGAGGGCATTTTCTAAGATTCCTGCTGACATCAGAAATCAGAAAATACTACAGGGGTTGCTAATCAAATAGGATCTATTTGCTAAACATGAATAAAATATCTCCGAGATAATGACAGAAATAATTGATTAACTGTTTTGCTTGAAACTTAGTTTGCTAAAATTATTTCACAATTGCTAAAGTTTTTGCTTCAGATAAATGTTAACAATATCAAACTATGGTAATATGTTATATATTTCTGTATGTATTTATGATTTATGACCAGTATAGCTATAGCCATAAGAGTTACAAGTCTGGAAAGTGTTCCATGGAAACAGCAGTTAAATAGCATGCCGATGGGGTACAGAAGTTCCAAACATCCAACAAGGCAACACCAGCCAAGACTGATATTTAGACATGAATCCAATAATAAAATTCCATCTGTGAGTGAGATGAGTCATATGTGAAAAGTACTTAATAAAAAAAAAAATTCTGTATAAAACTAAAATGATGAGACGTGCTTAATTGAAGAGATGTGAGAAAACACACTTTCTACAGAGAACAGTCTGTTTTATTGAAAACTGCTAAGCAAAATAAGTGTTTATCTCCTTTCAGCTTTGAACCTCATTTTATTCAAGATCTCAAATGTTTCAAAGTGATGGAAGACATTCCTTAACAAGACAGTTGTTCATTTACGAAACCTTTATCTGACGAGCTTGCAAACAAGTGACACTGCCTGTTAGGGGCTATATTTATAGAGATGAGTGTGGTGATGGCTCCACAGAACATCACACAGAACAATTAATAAACGTGTTTACTGAAGCATGCAGGCATAACTTAATATGCTCCCCTTTGTAGGCTGCTTATTGTATGGGGTATGTAGAAATGAGTAAATGTCTGAAAAAGAGTAATTGTGACTGACTTTACATACATCTTATTTCAAAAGTTTAAATACATTACTCAGGAGTTTGAATGCATGGTTCAAAGATAATTACAGTAGAGTTCAGACATACTAGAAATGTAAATGCAGTATTTAATGGGAATTATCTAGAAGTGCACAGATTGTTAATGAACATATTTCAGTTAGGTAAGTAAACGCAATCATAACAGTGGATGTTCGTTTCTGCAGTAACAAGGGCCTTCCCTCCCTCCTTCCACCCCCCCCTTTTTTATTATGCCAGTGTGTGTGTGTGTGTGTGTGTGTGTGTGTGTGTGTGTGTGTGTGTGTGTGTGTGTGTGTGTGTGTGTGTGTTTACTCCTAGCTATGTCCTCTCAGGGCTCAGACTCCCTCTCTCAGTTGCCATGAAAGCTTGGAACAGCTCAACACTCAAGACTGTGTTTTTAGGCAGCTCAGCTCAAGTTGTTGCTTTGAGTATATGGAAAGTGCCTTGAAGCTTTGGAAGTTGGCTTTCGGTTATATCCTTGGCAGGATATAATCCATATAGCTAAGGCTACTGCAGCACTGAACAATATGACGGACATTGTCAAATACTAATCAGTCCCCAGCTGTGATGATTTTTTAACAGTGTGCCAAGGCTAAAACTACAGTTCTGGTATCCTTTAACTTTTACACTAAGGTTCAATTTGTAATACCAGAATGTGCTTTATAATATATCACCATACCACAGATGAGTAAGGCATGTAGTTTAACCTTATGCCTCATAATGCTCCAGAGGAATGTTAATATCTTATATGATGCAGCTTATTGTCTTATTTCTTAATTATGTAATATCGTTGTGAGATTCTGAAACCCTGTTGGTAAAAAAAAATAAAAAATGCCATATGAGTATAGTGACTCCTACAGTAAGTATGTTAAAATACCATAATTTGTGACAGCTGAGATTTTAGGAAGGGAGTGTTAAAGCTTGGGGCATGCAGTTGAGAAAGTCTGAGTGCAATACTCCAGTGACCCCTAAGTGTTAGAAAGGGAGATGTTGGCTGATATGGAAGACTGAAAGTGTCCATTACAAATACATTACTTTAGCTAACAGAGGCAATATTTCTGGTATGGCAGTCTGATAAACTAGCCTTGTACAAACAGGAAGACATCCATAGTTAGAGAATTTTAGTGATGCTCCCTTCTGTAACAATAGGCTATAAATATAAACATTGTAGTGCAGGAAGCTCCATGATTATTCTCCAAAGTTGGGGAAAAAGATACATTTGTTCTGCATGTCTCTGGAGCAATACCCTGGCTTAACAACGCTTAGAACTGCTTAACAACAGATTGTTAAGCATACTATTAACTAAGGGGCTTATGCTAGGGACTAACAGCTAACAATGCCAGCTGGCAAAGCATAGCAGGAAAAGAGAAAACAGCTTTTAAAAAGCTGTGTGAGCTTCACTCTGCCATACTATACATAGAAAAGATGGCAGAATGAAGTGATTAACAGCTTTTAAAACCATTCATTCTACAGAAGGGTACTTAATTTCTGCCTGCTGTCTGTTTAATAGCTGTGAAAGTCTTTCAAAGCTGGTATTACACTTTACACAACTGTCACACACGAAAAACAAGAAACCAAACTACTGAAAAGTAGGCGAGGATGAACGCAATGAGAGCCAGCAAACTGACAATAAAATAAAAGAAACTTGCATTTATTAGTAAGCGCTTTCGGTGTGGATCAGTGCCTCACCTTCATCAGACTGAAATAAAGTGAAAATCAATTAACATTCTTTATATAGAAAAAAATCTAACAACCAATGAATTAAAACCTAAATTAGTTTACCCAATTAATTCTTAAAAGGGAAAGCCTTTGTGCACATTCTTCAAGTAATATACTGGTAAGATACACTGTTTTTAACTTGAAGTCATGTGCAAACATGAACACATTTCCTTTATCTTGTTGAATTAGTTAAAAATAAAAAGCAGCTATACATATTAATTCAAAAAAATCCATAATAGTTGCCATAAATAAAAACAACATCAAGCCTTATAGCTAGTTGACTAAGCTAGCAATAGCAAAATTAATGATGAAACTAACTATAAATTAGTTAGTAAATTTAAATAAACAATATATAATAAAAGTCAATTAATTAATTAATGTTAATTGATTTTCACTTTGTTTCAGTCTGATGAAGGTGAGGCACTGATCCACACCGAAAGCGCTTACTAATAAATGCAAGTTTCTTTTATTTTATTGTCAGTTTGCTGGATCTCATTGTGTTCATCCTCGCCTACTTTTCAGTAGTTTGGTTTCTTGTTTTCGTTCGTGAGAGTTTTACTATATGGTGAGTGAAACATACTATAGTGACTCATGGTGACTTTTCCCGTTACAAATATGACTATTGTAGAATATATACAAGCATACAGGCAACTATGGATAAAATGCTTGCCACTAAAAAGAGGAAAATAGCTAGAGACTTGTATAATTATTCGAATAATATTGCTTATCCTAAGCCTCCATCTAATAGTAGCCCTGACAAAAATGATATACATAATAACAACAGGGTTGATGGAACCCACGACTAAGGGCAAGCTCGTTCTTTCAACAATATTAGTAACAATGAAGGTAACGGGTTAAGACGTAGCGAAAGAATTATCAATCGAAACAACAACACTAATGATATGCCAATGATACCATGATCGACCACACGTGGTTAACCCCAATGATGAGCAAAACAATAGTGACCAGGGTTTTCGGACCGATCGGTCTGGTCAACAGAACAACCGACGGACCAACCGCAATCAAAGGATTAGGAGGAAACAAAGGAGGTGACAGTTTCAAACCAGGTGTATGGTATAGCTCCTTCCATACATGTAAGCATGCAAGGTGACTTTAAAATCTATAACTATACAAACTTTGATATCCAGCAAGACATGATTAATTTTCTATCTAAAGGGCTAACTTACGTCCCTGGTAAAAGGATGGATTTAGCCAAAACAATCATTGATTTGAAACTGTTTGTACGCAAATTAAACCTAAATTTGCTCATTGGGGCGAGTTCAACTGAAACCAGTTCTATCAGGGTTCCTAGTTTGTTTAATCCCCCCCTTCACCCTAGACTATGTCTTTTTGAAAAGATTTGTGAAATGGATCTAAGGGCTAGCTCTGAGAAAAAAACAACATTTATCAACAACTAAAAACATCCTCAGCGCTTCTGACAGGATTTTCTCCATCTACTTAATGAATGCAACATCAGGGTCATGAATCCCGACAAGGGAGGAGGGCTTGTGTTTATGGATAATTTCATTTACGTTGAAGCAATGCAAAAACATCTTAACACAAACGTTTATGAAAGAGTGTCCCTTAATGAAGTCAATCAGGCATATAGAAAAATTAGGTCAATATTGGATGACTTGTTTTTAGAGGGGTCTATAGACAAGGATCTCTTTCAATACTTGTCAATGATTGCACCCAAAACACCCGCCTTATTTGGTACTCCTAAAATACACAAATCTCTTAATAGTCCCCCATTTAGACCTATAGTGGATGGTAGGGGATCCATCACACACAGTTGTGCCAAATATATTGATTCTATTTTAAAACCATTGGTTGATAGTGAGCCTCAGATATGCAAAGATTCTTGGGTTTTTTTAAGTACCATAAACAGACTAGACTATCAACTTGAGGCATGCTTTATTACCATAGACATCAAAGACCTCTACACAGTTATCCCCCAGGAAACTGGACTTAAATGGATCAGGGACTTTTTGGTCCTAAAAAAAGTAGAGGAGAACACCATATATGTAATCGAAACCTTATTGGAAATAGTTTTGACAAACAATTTCATGGTTTTTGAGGGAAAACTGTATTTGCAGAAGTCGGGTGTAGCAATGGGGTCACCATGTGGGGGTAGTTTTATCAATGCCATCATGGCATTTTGGGAAAATGAGTTACTATTTCAGAACAGTCTTTACCAACAGCATGTCTCCTGGTATAAAAGATACCAGGATGACATGTTCTGCATTTGGAGAGGAGATAAAACTCTTATTCCAACCTTTATCCATAACATTTCAACCTTGACAAGTTTCCTTGAGTTTACATACAACATTGACGACATTTCGATTAACTATTTAGACATTCTTTTAGTGAATGAGAGATGTAAACGTAGGTACATCAGTAGGATTTACAGGAAACCTACACATTCAAATACCTTTTTGCATTTTTCAAGTAATCACCCCTACCACCAAAAGAAGGCCATTATAAAAGGTCAGATGGTTGGGGCAGCCCGAATGGTGTCTGATGATGATGAGTTTGTGACTGAATGTGAAAACCTGCAAGGCATGTTTATGCATAGAGGCTACCCTGCTTCCTTGATTGATAATATAAAGCAAGAAGTTTGTCATAAAAGAAAAAACGGGTACTTTCAGCCTTTTCTTAGTGGGTTACAGCAACAGCCCATGCCAATGGAATCTTCATTGGATAACAAGAATAATAGGGTTTACATGACCAGCTTATCTACGTTTTCCCTAGATTATGTATTTATCAGGGATATTATAAATAAAAATTGGAACGTTATTAGAGAAGAATTAACATTGATTAAAACATTAGGTGAGAAACCACGTATTACGTACAGGAGAGGGCTTAACTTGAAAGCATTACTTGAGAAAAAGACAAGAGTCCCAAATAGTAGGGTTAAAGGTATGTTCAAATGTGGTACTTGCCCTCAGTGCAAACACATATTTGAAGGGACTAGATGTATAATTAATAACAAAACATACATGATTGGTTCAAGATTCAATTGTGATAGCAAAAGTGTGGTTTATGCAGCCTTATGTTGCCAATGTAATGTATATTACATTGGCAAAACTGAAAGGAAACTCAAACAGCGCATGTACGAACATTTTTATGCCATTAACAAGGGGGACATTAAAAACGCTTTGGCTAAACACATTTTAGAATATCCTGGACATATTTTAAAATTTTTAGTGTTACAACATTGAGATAATGATATTAGAGGAGGCTCTTGGCAGATTTTACTAGAAATTGATGAGCTTACTTGGCAAATAAAAACAGGGGCGTCCATTCCACCAGGCTAAATGAAAATCTATCTACTAAATGTGTTTTGAAATTGCATGCCCTTAAGAGATGATTATTTGACAGGTACTGTTTTATCTAGTATTTATACATAATGGCATATATAATGATGTATTCATATTTATGTACTATTAATTATTATTACTTATTTATATCTTATTAGATTATTAGGTTTATATTTATATATGCACACACACACATATATATATATATATATATATATATATATTCATTTATTAGTAACTACATCGACGATAGATATTTACACATAATAATTAATTAATTAATTGACTTTTATTATATATTGTTTATTTAAATTTACTAACTAATTTATAGTTAGTTTCATTGTTAATTTTGCTATTGCTAGCTTAGTCAACTAGCTATAAGGCTTGATGTCGTTTTTATTTATGGCAACTATTATGGATTTTTTGAATTAATATGTATTGCTGCTTTTTATTTTTAACTAATTCAACAAGATAAAGGAAATGTGTTCATATTTGCACATGACTTCAAGTTAAAAACAGTGTATCTTACCAGTATATTACTTGAAGAATGTGCACGAAGGCTTTCCCTTTTAAGAATTAATTGGGTAAACTAATTTAGGTTTTAATTCATTGGTTGTTAGATTTTTTTCTATATAAAGAATGTTAATTGATTTTCACTTTGTTTCAGTCTGATGAAGGTGAGGCACTGATCCACACCGAAAGCGCTTACTAATAAATGCAAGTTTCTTTTATTTTATTGTCAGTTTGCTGGCTCTCATTGCGTTCATCCTTGCCTACTTTTCAGTACTTTACACAACTGGCCTTTTTTCCTGTAACCGGTAGTACAAGGAGCAAATATACCTCCACATGCTGCAAAGAATTATGTTTTCATCACCAATCATTACCTTCTATCATGTGTTCTCAACACTGATGCCAAGATTCAGCTCTCAAGCTTTTCTCTTCAGGTGAATTTCTTAGTATCTGTGTTTTGAACACATAATAAGCTGATTATGATAAGAGATCCAATCATACTCTCTCTATTGTAAATGCAGCCTGGAGCCTATGGCACAGATGACTGAGAACTAATAGAGCTTATTCTAGTAAGGGACTAAACATTTCTCTGTAAAGTGTAAAGCTGTTTTTTGAGTCATGTGATGAGAATTTAATGGCAGGAGTGAACATCCCTCTCTAGTGCCAGTGATGAGGATTCAGACTTCTTGGTTACTGGCCCAGTATTTCCAGATGCAGCTCTCTGCATCAACTGCAATTTCCTTTAAGAGCAAACAGGGAACACACTCAGTCCAGGGTCTGGGTTTCCCCCTCTGTCTAGATTCCAAATAAGACTCCTCACTGGCACAGCTTAGGGTTGAGTCCTCAGCCGAATGTCCAAGCCAAGTTCTCCAGCACCCTCTCTGTGAAACCAGTGCTTCATGTCCCTGCTCCAAGTAGCTGGCATACACTCACTTTGACATTTGATTTTTTCACACACACACACACACACACACACACACACACACACACACACACACACACACACACACACACACACACACACACACACACACACACACACACACACAGACACACACTCCCCTGTGAAACGTTGGCACAGATTTACAAGCTATGCCCCCCTTCTGCCCAGACTATAAGGTAGTTACACTGCTACCAGGCACCCCAACACCAGCTACTCTAAGGCTCTTACAAGGGTACCTAATTATACTGAGTGAAATTAATATTAATACAAATGGTAATGTTGACCAAACAGCAAGGCTTTCAGGAGTGGGCGCAGTGTTACCGAATAAATATAAGTACTCTCAAAGGTTAAAATATTCTCTAAAGGACCAGCCACAATGAAAGGTTTAAACATATTTAATTATACATAATAAAAGAACATGAAAATACTAAATATCTATTTACAATAAATACCAGAGTTTCATTCCCAGGAAATATTAAAAGTAACACAGGTGGACAGTTTCACACAGTTACAGAAAAAACAATACTTAACTAACCTCACTATATTGTTCTGACTTATCTAAAGAATTGTTATTTCCTGGTTACTTATTAGAGCAAGGAAAGATGAAGTAAGTGAGAGATCCTTCTTTGTCAGGTTACAAAAAAGAGTGCTATGAGACTTCAATCTCACCTAGTATTAAACATTATTTTAGTGATGGAATACAGAATGACATCACATACATCTGGTCATCTCACTTTTGGTTCCCATGCAGCCCCACCATTGCTAGAAAGTGACAAGATTTAGCACATAGGTGTCAATAATACATACACATAGAACCTTGCTAAGATCTGCTGCAGCTCTTAGAAGTCATAAAACAATTTCGAACATCCACCCTCCCAGAGCAGCAATTAGTTCACCTCATTGACAATGCAGGAAGCTTCCTAGTATAGACATTTTGTCTCTGGCTGTTTTGAGAACTGTAAGATACAATCATTTTGGCCTAAATTAAGTAATTTAATTTCTTACTATTTTCCAAAGTCAGGTGGGTTGACTAACCTCTTCTCTTCCAATATCCTCTGTTAAAACATATACATTTAAAATGTTACAATAATACACCAACTTCTCATATCACAACTAAAATCATCCACTCCATCCTATACAAACCTACTGCTTTTCCTCCCTCCCTCTCTTCTCTTGTATCTTTCTACACCTCCACCAGACCACTCAGAAGCTCTGACCAACAACTTCCTGTCATACATAAACCAAACAGAAATATAGGTACAATTCTCTACAACCATAATGTGTCTCTAGTCTGGAACAAACTCTGTCATCATATCAGAAACACCCCAAACACTACTCAATTCAAAAAGCAATTAAAACTATTCCTCTTAAGCTCATGGATCTGCCCTTTCCGTGAACCTACCTAAACCTTCCCACCCCTTTCTACCCTACCTCACATCTCTTCCCTAACACCTCACCCACTTATACATCCCCAACTATCATTCTTTTCTTCCCCTTTTCTCCCTTTATAAGTATCCATTATAATACTAATTAATGACACATCTCATTATCCACTACTTTAGTTTTTTCTAACTGTAGAAATTTCCAGTATTTTCCTATTCTACACTTGCACAGTATCCTATTTCTCCCTTGCATGTATTTCTTATTACATCAGGCAATGATACATCTCAGCTTCCACCAACCAATTCTCTCAACAGCATAATTTCCTGCATTAAATTATAATATTTTTGTATAGTATAACAATTCTTCTTGTTCACTGAAACTCTTAACTGGTCTTCAACTCCCTCACCTAGTACCTATACTGACCCAGACTTGGTCTTCAACTTTCTCAACCTAGTACCTATACTGATCCAGACTCAGTTGTAAATATTTACTGTAAACTGTCTAAGATGCCAGTTTTTGCACGTGTAAAATTTATTTTTTTTGTTTTTCTCATAAATGCAATTTGAGTTCTCAATCTTTTTGTGCTACTGTAATTTCCATATTTCATTATTGCACTATGTACAACTATGTACAACTATGTACACTATGTATAACTCTGAATGTATGTTATTATTTTATAATTGGAGCTCTTCTCCTTGGGTCTCCACTGAAAATGGGCTACTATCTCAGTTGGAATAACCCAGTTAACAAATGTCAAATAAAATAAAATAAATAAATAAATTAATACATTATTTTTTTGTCCAGCAGGGCACATTGTTGATACATTTATAACACAAGCAGTTTTACAAATACATTTTTCAACACAAGCATCTGTACAAATCAGTTTGATATACATATGATATATAATTCCTTACAAAATTCCACCTAGCTATGCTGGCATATGCCTTGCATCTCCTGGCAGAGCTGGAATACCTTACATCATCACATCTCTCCCCCTTTTGAAGATTCAAGCTAGTTTTTCAACTGACCCTTGAGAAACATTGCTTGAGAGGAATGAACCTATCTAGGAATACATTAACCCATACCCTGTATTGAGAGCTCATCTGCATGGTACTGCACTGTCATATCATATGCCTGCAGCCATAACTTGGTATTTTGCTGGTTGGCTCAGTGTAACCATGTTAAGAGATTGTGCTCTATAACTACAGTGAATTTTCTTCCATACAAATAGGATTGAATTTTCTGCAGTGCCCATACTATGGTTTAGGAAGAAAATGAAAACACTGTCATCTGTGTTAGCATGTCTGACAGGAGTTTTGTGTATAATCTCAGATTAACCTGCATTGTATGCCAGCATGTCTAATTGTGAAAATGTAAGTACTTTCTTTTAAATATTGAGTATTTCCAAGTTTATACAGAATGTTCAAAGAATATGTTAGTGGTTTGATACATTTCAAATTGCACATGTTTGTGAGGGGAATTCTAAAGTACAAACTGTGGAGAATCAGCTAACAGTAGGTAAATCATTAGAATGTTCCTGGTTGCTAGGTGATTATTTGAACAGCTGATTGACAGGAAAAATAACTCTTTCAAACAGCTGACTATTATTTTTAAAATAGGACAGTTGAGACTGTTAAGCTGTGCAATTTTTCAAGTGCTGAGCAGTTTGTGAAGAACAGCAGTCTGTGAAGAGATGCAGTCAGTTACCATGCTGTGCAGTGATACCCAAAGAAAAGAGAACTCACCAAAAAAAACTGTAAGCCTGCCTTTGTCTTACTGTTATATTTTAGATTAGATCAAGGACAGTATTCTCTAGTTAGATTAGGAAAGCTTAATTATTAAGATAGTTTTTTTCTAGAATGATGGACATCTATCCTACAGTTTAATTTTACATTTCTGGTGATTGAATTCTGGTAATTATTGAAAGTTATTGATTTACATTTTTGTAATCACCTAACTTATTATTAAATGTTTTTATTACTTTACATTGTGGCTGGAAATCAGTGTGCTCTTAAGAGATAAGAGAGTGTTTATACCTGTTTGATACTCCCCAGGTCCCCTCTAAGGCCTGGCTGCTCTGGACATCGCTATCATTTATTTTGATATTTAATTTTCATAATTGGACACCCCTTTAGAAGGGCATGAAGACACTCTGATTAGTGGTAGCATTACTGTATTATTTTGGCAAAGGAACACAGCTGGAAAGCTGTGTCAGACTTTCCCAGAAGTGTTTGTATGTGTGATATTTAAATTTACTTTGAGTGTGAATGTATCAGAGGACTTAAACTGGGACACGTTGCTCTGAAATGTGCAATAAGGAGTTACATTAGGGGTGGTCAGAAGTGTGCAGTCCAGTCCCAGTTTATTGAGCATGTTCCTGTTGTGTTCTTAAGGGAAAATTGTGAAATATTACTCTTGTTTAAGTGACAGTCTCACATTGGAGTCAGTTGTGAGGATTGAAACTCCTTAGTTACTGACTCAGGATAGTAAGGGACATCACATTTACTGGTGGCAGTCCGGTGGGAAATTAGCCAGACATCACATTCAATTGGTGACAGTCTGGTGGGATAGTAACTGGATGTCACATTAATTGGTGCAATCGGTGTAGTTTTTGAACTGGATTCCAGTAGCTTGAGGGTAGTTGTCATTAAGGTGTGCACTCTTAACAGCCACAAAGTAAACATTCTGAATTTCAATCCACTAGTTAGTTAGATAGTCAGGAATAGCAGGCAAGGATGTCAGCAGAAGATTTTAGCAAGCTGACAAAGATCCAGTTGGCTAAGTAGTGTGAAGCCAGAGGATTAGCGCATGCCAAACTGACCAAGGAAACAATGATTTCAGCCTTGGTTGCAGCCACAGCTCAGACCAGACATTCAGAGGATATCCAGTTTGGTGTGGGTGATGTGCAGCCTGCTGTGATGGGAGGGTCCAGAGTTTTCTTCGGAGGACATGAGAATCCATATGGAGTTGGAGCGACTGTGCCTGGAGGCCAAATGTCTTGAACTGGAATCAGCATACAGACTGCGTCCGGAGACCCAATGTTTGGAGACGGAGGTGAGACTGCACCTGGAGACCCAATGTTTGGAGACTGAGGACAAGCAGTGCAGATTTGAACTGGAGGCTCTGGGGTAACAGCATCAATATTAACTGGAGACCAAATGGCTGGAGACTGAAGAGAGACTGAGGCGTTTAGAAGCCAAGGACAATGAGAGACAGCATGAGCAGAAGGAGAGACAGTGCGTGGATGAAGTGGCACTTCTGACCCTTTGAGTGGGTCATGAAGGTAATGGGGAAGGGAATAACTGGACCCCAGAAGCTGTAAATGTCAGTAAACATTTTCCTCAGTACAGGTATGGGGGATGACTTTGATAGTTTTATTTGTATGTTTGAGAGGGTATGTAGACAATATGATGTTGGCTGTGAGCTCTGGGTTCAGATCCTGACCCCCTTACTCCATAGTAAAGCTGTTCAGGCCATGTCAAAATTGTCTGATGTAGATTGCATGAATTATATTAAAGTTAAGAACTGTCTTCTAGATTGCTTTAAACTAACACCTGAAGCTTAAAGAAAAAAAGTTTTGTGAACATAGACACAAGGCAGATGAAAGTGTACGTGATTATATTGCTGACTTAAGTACTTACTTTCACAGATGGGTGAGTGGGTGTCAGGTCACCACTTCTGAGGGACCATCAGTCCTTTTGGTGAGGGAAGAAGCCCACAGTACTTTGCGTGATGACATGAGAGTCTAGTTAGCAGACCGTGAGTGCAATTCTGCAGAGGAGTTGGGGAGAAAAGGGGATCTCTACTTGGCAAGCAGAACACCACTGCATTGGAAAGGGATACCCAGTACTGTACATGGGCATAAGGAGCCCATGGGGCAGTCTAAACCACTTCAACACAGTACACCAGTAACTGGGGAACTATTAACCCAAGTGCAGGTTAGGAATTAGATGTTTCAAGTGTAACCAGAGGGGACATATAGCAGTCAAATATCCATCGAGGCAAGGTGAGAAACAAAAGGTAAGGGAGCCAGCAAGTGGTGGTGACAAACTGCCAGTGGTAAGTTGTTTAAAACAACTGAGGTGCCACATTTTCACCAAAATATGTATCCTATCTTAGTAGATGGTAAACAGGTAACTGCTAAGAGGGACACAGCTTCTGATACAACCATTGTGAGGCCTGCAGTGGTTAGACAAGAGAAGCACTTGTTTGGGCAGTTCATTCCAGTCAGGGTGTTGGGAAGGAGACTGTTCCAAATACCTTTGGCTACGGTTCATCAAGACTGGGAGGGTGGAAGAGGAAGCACGCATGGAGGTGTGGTAGTGGATATTTCTGCAGATGTCCTGATAGGGGATGACTTTGATGATGCAATACCTTGTGTATATGCAGTGACATACAGTCAGGCTTGGAGAAAGGCATGTAGGTCTGGTATTCTGGGAAAGACCCAGAAACATCTCTTACCTGAAGCTGGAACTGGCATGGTGGCTGTTTCAGAGAAGGTGCTATCTGGTAGCAGTAAATATGAATGCGAGCCACAGCAGCAGGTGGGTACTGATGTTCCCTTGGACACAACGACTGCAAGGAAGGATGTGAGTGGTGGTACCCAGAGTGACAGTGAAGAGCAGCTGTCACAAGTTACTAGGCTTCCTGTGGAAGGGGAACTTATATTTGAGAATATTCCTGCAGATGTCCTGATAGGGAATGACTGTAATGATGCAGTGCCTTGTGTGCACGCAGTGACACATAGTCATGCTGGGTAACAGGCATGTAGGTCCAGTAGTCTAGGAAAGAACCCAATAGATCTCATACACAAAGCTGGGACTAGTGTGGTGGCTGTTTCAGAGAAGGTGATATCTGGTAGCAGTAACTCTGAAAGCGAACCACAGCTGCTGGAAAGTACTGATGTTCCCTTGGACACAGTGACTGAAAGGATGGAGGTGAGTAATAGTACTCAGAGTGACAGTGAGGTACAGCTGTAAGAAGCTACTAGGCTTCCTGTGGAAGGGGAGCTTGGGAGGGTCGCAAATGTACAGTTGAGACAGGCTCAACTTATGGACCCTACAGTACAAAGCCTGAGGGAGGTAGTTAAGGAAGCACTTGAGGCTCAAGGAAGAGGGGAGTCTGTATACAGGAACAAAGGTTTGTTGTATAAAGAGTGGACCCCTAAGGGCCCTGGAAGGTGAGGTAGTAGAGGAGTTGGTAGAGCCTAGAGCCTACCATCTGCCACTTCTAGTTATAGTCCCTAATATTCCTTGGGAAGGGGATATTAAGACAGAGAAGGATGGTTTGTTGTATAGAAAGTGGACTCCTAAGGGAGGGCTGGAAAGTGAGGTAGTGTGACAGTTGGTAGAGCCTAGAGTCTATCATCTGTCACTTCTAGCTAAAGTTCCTAATATTCCTTTTGCAGGTGATATTGATGTAGAAAAGGTGGCAAATGATTTGCTAGGCATATTCAGCAGAGTAGGTTTTCCACTGAAAATACTGACTAACCAATGTGCCAACTTCATGTCAGACCTGCTGACTAGTCTGTGGAAGTGTTGTGGGGTGAAACATTTAAAGAACACTCCCTACTATTCCCAGTCTAATAGTCTTGTGGAGAGGTTAAACTCTACATTGAAGACTATGATATGGGCATTTCCAGTCCAACATGTTAGGGAGATCTTGGACAGATTAAGTAGGGTAAGATTAACCATTAAACCCAGTAAGTGTCAAGTGGGTATGGCAGAGATCACTTATTTAGGATACAGAGTGGGAAGTGGCAAAATTAGGTCAGAACCTATCAAGGTGGAATCTATTCAAGTGTGGCTAGTTCATGTTACTAAGAAACAAGTGAGAGCATTTCTATAGACAGCGGGGAACTATAGGAAATGTCTGCATAACTAGCAAGAATAAACAAGACAAGGTAGTGTGGACCACAGATTGTGAACAGACATTCCAAAAACTGAAAGAGATTTTGGGAGGACCGCCTGTGTTAGCCAGTCCAGATTACAATAAAGAATTTATTGCACAAGTAGATGCTTTCAGTTATGGGGTGGGGGCTGTGCTCAGCCAAGTTTCCTCAGAAGGAGAAAAACACTGCAGTGGGGTTAGTAATGCTAATGCAAATGATTGCCCAGGAGAGGAGTCAGTTGATATTCCCAGATAGATCCATTTTTCTCAAACGTCAGTTTTCATGGGTCAATTGAAAATCATGCTTGAGTCATAAGAGGAGGAAAAATGTGAAGAAAATGAAAACACTATCATCTGTGTTAGCATGTCTGTCAGAAAATTTGTGTATATTCTCAGATTAACTTGTATTGTATGCTAGCATGTGTAACTCTGAAAATGTAAATATGTTTTTAAAATGTTGAGTATTTCCCTGAATATACAGAATGTTCAAAGAATCTGTCAGTATTTTCATACATTTATAATTGTACATGTCTGTGAGGGGCATTCTAAAGTACAAACTGTGGAGTATCAGCTGAACAGTAGGTGGTGTCATTAGAATATTCCTGGTTGCTATGTTCATAGGTTCATAGGTTGGTACTAGGCTATTGGCCCTGGGGCCTATACAAACCTAGCCATAACAATTCCCTGGCTATTTCTTCCCACAGTATTTACTTCCCTGGACCCCCGTCTAGCAGGGCGACTGACGTGATCCCTGGGGTGAACTTTCTATCTCCCATCCAATCATCAAGGTTCCTTTTGAAGAGGGCCAAAGAGGTGCTCTGCTTGACATGTATGGGCAGTCTATTCCAGAGTCTGGGGAGTCTCTTGGTCAGGAACCTATCCCTCCAGCATGTTTTGTTCACTGTGATGACAGGGTTTAGATCCCTGGAGCGTGTGTCTCTGAGGGATTGGGATTTCTTTAAGTTCAGCATGTCCAACAGCTCTGGGTTTGACATGGCCTTGTATGTTAAGCAGAGATCGCCTCTGAGTAGACGATATGTGACAGAGTATAGGTGCAGTTTTTTTAGATGGTCAGCACAGGGCATCTGCTTTAGGCCTGTGATTCTTTTAGTGAGGTATTTCTGCAGCCTTTCCAGTTGTTGCAGATATCTTGAGAGGTACATACCAAATGGGGCGTTGTATTCTATAATGGGTCTAATGAGGGATGAGTACAGTGGGACAATGACCTTCTTTTTCTGGATGAAAAGCCCTTAGTGATGAGGTGTGCCACATAGAAGGATTTTCTGACTGTTGTGGCGATGTGGTTATCGAAGGTGAGACCACTGTCTACCTGTCTCCCTAAGTCTCTTATCAGACTTTTGTTGTTTAGTGTACTGCCACCTATGTGGTAATTCACGGGTACATGTTTTTTCCCAAAGGGAATAACTATACATTTCTTGGCATTGAGCTTGAGCCCGTGGCTCTGGTACCAAGCATCTGTTTCTGTAAGGCCCTTTTGTTGAATATCCACGTCATTTGGGGATTCAATAATAGTTCCCAGTTTGCAGTCATCTGTGAACTTTTTTAGCCAAAGTTCCTTAGTGTTGGCCTGTACTTCAGAGAAGTAGATGCCAAACAAGAGCAGTCCCAGGACTGAACCCTGAGCCACTCCAATTGTCACTTGTCTGGAGCTGGATTTGGAGTCGGCTACTTTTACAGTGTGGGTTCTGTCAGTAAGCCAGTTGGCAACCCATCGAGTGACATAGGGATTAATGCCCAGCTTAGTAAGTTTATCTATGATTCCAGAGTTGGAGATGGTGGTGAAGGCCTTGGCGAGGTCCAGATAGGCTGTGTGGACCACCATACCCTTGTCCACGGTTTTGGAGACTGATTCAAAGAAGCCAATCAAGTTCAAGAGACAAGATCGGCCCTTCACAAACCCAAACTGTGTGGGGTCCAGTGTTTGAAGGTTGCCAATGTCTTTGTTTATAAGTTCCATGATAATATGTTCCATGGCCTTGCAGAACAGGTTCATCAGCCTGATGGGGCAGTAGTTCCCAGGATCCAAGGTGGAGCCCCCCTTGTGGAGTGGGATAACTATAGCTGTGCACCACTCAGTGGGCACAAAGCCTGAGGTGAGGCTATGATTAAACATGACACTTAGGTAAGGTGCCAGTTCATTTTGTAGTTCATGTAGTACACAGCCTGGGATGTCGTTTGGTCCCATGGATGCTGGATTCTTAGCTTTGGACAGTGCGTTTTTTACCTGTGTGGCCATTATTACCAGAATTTGGCAATCTTTCGGTATTGAGATGAGCCCTTTAGGGGGTGGGTGGGGTGAAGTTTGCACTGAATAGATCTGCCATGATACTGGCAATATCCTTGGGATCAGTATATTTAATGCCATTCTGTTGTAGCTCAGAGCAGATCTGAGCATTGCCATTTAGATTCTTGACATAGCTATAGAATGCCTTGTGGTTGCCTTTGGAATCTTTGGCAATTTTATTTTCGTAACTAGCTTTGGAGGATTTTATGAGGGATCTCAGCTTCTTACTGATGCTGGTAAGGGAGTTTTTTGCATCCTGGGATTTTCCTCTTTTCTGCAACAGTTTCGTCCTTTTGTTGTAAGTTTGTTTATGGCAAGGGACCACCAGATTGGCTTCTTGTTTTTGGAGAAGAGCATCTTGGTTCTTTTGGTGATGGCACGATTCATGCATGAGTGGATGTGCTCATACAGTGCCTTAGTGTAGGATTCAGCAGTCGAATTTTCAGTTCCTGTCTGCATGGGTGTCATGAAGTTTGTCACTTCTGACTTAAGTAGCATGAAGTTGTCTTTGGAGAAGTTTTTTACGGGGGTTTCCTTACTGGGGGTGTGGAGGTTGGATGTAGATGTCAAGGGTGATTAGCTTATGGTCAGACCTGACCAATGAGGTGGTGACCACAGGTGTAGAGCATTGATTTCCCATGTTGGTAATTACCAGGTCTATGAAATTGGAGCCTATGGTGGGACTAAGGATTAGTTGATCCAGGGCATTGGAATTTATGAATTCCAAGAACCGTTGGGCAAAGGTGTTGGTACACAAGTAGTCTTCCCAGTTAATGGCAGGGTAGTTGAAATCTCCCAGTATTAGGGTGTTTGGTTGTATCTTAATATTTTCCAGTATGTTTAGAAAGGTGTAGTGAGAATCTTGGAGCATGGTGGGGGATATGTAGCAAGCTACAATTTGGATTGCAGTCTTACCTAGTGTTAGTTGTACCTGGAGAAATTCAGGTGCATTGTGTTGGGCAACTAGTCTGGTGTTGTGAATATCCTTGGTGAATATGGACACTCCTCCACCTTTAGTGTTTTGGTCCTTGTTTGGTGGCAGAAAAGTGTGGTAAGAGTTGTAGCCTGATATTGCAGGGGTGCTCTCTGGAGCCTTGAACCAGGTCTCAGTTACTGCACAGATATCGATGTTCTCCATTCTTAGGAGTGCCTTGAGAGAGTGCATTTTGAGGCTTAGACTTCTAGCAATGAGTAGCATTACCTTCAGATTTTGCATGCTTGTACCAATTACAATGGTAGTTTTGTAGCAGTAATACTGGAAGAAAAGAGTACTCACCAAAAAAAAACTGTAAGACTGCCCTTGCCTTACTGTTATGTTTTAGATTAGATCAGGGACAGTATTTTTAGTTAGATTAGGAAAGCTTAGTTATTAAGACGGAGTTTTTCTAGAATAATGGACTTCTGTCCTACAGTTTAATTTTACATTTCTGGTGATTGAATTCTGGCATGTATTGAAAGTTATTGATTTACATTCTTGTAATCATTTACTTATTATTAAATGTTTGTCATTACTTTACATTGAGGCTGGAAATCAGTGTGCTCTTAAGAGATAAGAGAGAGTTTATACCTGTTTGATACTAGAGAGTGCTTATATCGGTTTGATATTTCCCAGGTCCCCTCAAAGTCCTGGCTGTTCTGGTCATAGCTATAATTTATTTTAATATTTAATTTTCATAATTGGACACCCCTTTAGAAGAGCATGAAGACACTCTTATTGGTGGCAGCATTACTGCATTATTTTGGGAAAGGGACACAGCTGGAAATCTGTGTCAGGCTTTCCCAGAATTGTTTGATGTGTGAGATTTAAATTTACTTTGAGCGGGAGTGTATTGGAAGTTTTAAACTGGGACACATTGCTCTGAAGTGTGAAATAAGGAGTTACATTAGGGGTGGACAGAAGTATACAGTCCAGTCTCAGATTATTGAGCGTGTTCCTGTTGTGCTCTTAGGGAATAATTGTGAAATATTACTCTTGTCTAAGTGACAGTCTCACATTGGAGTCAATAGTGAGGATTGAAGCTCCTTAGTTACTGGCCTATAATAGTAAGGTATTTCACATTTATTGATGGCAGTGGCAGTCCGGTAGGATATTGGCTGGACATCACATTACTTGGTGATAGTCTGGTGGGATATAGCCAGATGTCACATGGTTAAACATTCTTTTTCTACAACTACATAACATTCCTCCCTAGGTTGGAGTCTACTGCTGAGATATACCATTGGGTGCTGTTCTTCTTCTGTGGAAACATAGCTGAGTACAGCCCCCACCCCAGGCACTTTAATAGTGCGAGGAAAATATGGTATATTAATAAATAGACCTTCTAAGATATATCTACAATGTCAGCAATTTCCACATTTATACATTCCTTCATGTTTCTGAGTGTATAAACTTTCAGGTGTGAACTTGGTATTATCTCTTTGAAACATTTTTTTCAAACTGTAATCATTAGTATATACAAAGTTGGGTTTGCTATCTACTGCTTCAAACAATTCTTTATTGCCTTCTAGAATCTTCCAATTATTTTCTATAATTTTCCTGATATCCTTACTATCTACTGTCATTTCAAGATTACATGTTAACCTCTTATTCTTATCTTCTCCTTTGATACAAGAATTATTCCTAAAAGAATGGTTTAGAATAGGGGGGTATTTTTTCATATCTATTACTATAAATCTCTTCTGCTAACTTAACAAGATGTTCTTTATCATATCCCCTGGCTGCAAACATATATATAAGATTGAGTCCTCAGCTAAGTGTTCAAGCAACTCCTATACTCCCTCTCTGTGAAACCAGTGCTTTGTGTCCCTACTCCAAATAGCTGACACACACACACACACACACACACACACACACACACACACACACACACACACACACACACACACACACACACTCTCTTTGAAATTTGATTTTCATTTGATTTTCACACACACACACTCACACACACACACACACACACACACACACACTATTTTTAATTTGATTTTCATTTGATTTTCACACACACACACACACACACACACACACACACACACACACACACACACACACACACACACACACACCTGGGAAAGGCTGGCACAGATTTACTAGCTATGCCCCCTTCTGCCAAGAATATAAGGTAGTTACACTGCCACCAGACATCCCAAAGCCAGTTACTCTAAGCTTCTTACAAGGGTACCCAATTATACTGAGTGAAATTAATATTAATACAAATGGTAATGCTGATCAAACAGCAAGACTTTCAGGAGTGGCCGCAGTGTCAATGTATAAATGTAAATATTATTTATTTATTTATTTGACATTTGTTGACTGGGTTAGTCCAACTGAGCAAGAGCCCTTTTTCAGTGGAGACCTGAGGAGAAAAGCTTTACATACATAGCTATGTGACTAATGAAGTACATATACATGATATATAGCTACATTAACAATGGTTACTAAGGGTAAAAAACAAGAGTTAACAATAACAGACATAAGAATACAAATGAATAATAAGTACATCAAAGTGGAATGCATAGTTAAAAATGTACATACATCAGCAGAAATTACATTGATCATCAGAATCAGCTAAAAAGATGCAGAGTATAGAACTAGTAAGGGTAATGTAGTGAAACACTAGTGGAGAAGAAGGGGAACTAGTAATGGTAATGTAGTGAAACACTAGTGGAGAAGAAGGGGAATGAGGAGGTATGTGTATAGAAGAAGAGTGAGAGGAAAGAAGGCAGAGAGCAATAAGGTCAATCGGGGGGTGATTGCACTGACATAGCCATATATTACTTAAATGCCTTTTTACACCATTTCTGAACTGCTGTTTATACTTAGTAGTTAGAATTTCCAAAGGAAGTTTATTCCAACTCTCAGCTGGGGAATAGCTGAAAAGGTTCTTGGCGATTTTAATTTTTGGGATGTATATAGTAAGGAGATGTTGTTCTGATGACAGAGGCAATGCTGGGACAGAAAGAGGGCTGGTATGTAGAATAAATTATCTGAAGCTGTGGGAGGAGAAGGTTGTGGGAAAACTCTAACCAGTTTAGTTTCCTGAGTGCTAAGCAGTGATAGGAATGGTAAGGGAGTTCTGCTGCAAATTTGGCCACCTTACTGTAAGTGGACTCAAGTTTAGAAAGAAGTGTGGTTTGTAAGTTGGTAAGAATTTGAGAGCCATAGAGGAGGGTTGTGAGTAGGTAGGTATGGGCAAGGGCTAACTTGCCTTTACTGGGTAAGAAGTTTTTATTCCTATAGAGAAGTCCAAGTTTTTGGTGGGTTTTCTTAATGTTACTAAGAACATGTAGGTTAAATTTCAGCTGATCATCAATAATAACCCCAAGAAGTTTGGTGTGAGTTTCTACTGTGATAGATGTATTGTTAAGGGAAGAGATACAGAAAGAAGGTTTAAGATGATTCATATTTTTGGGAATGAAGAGCAAAAGTTTTGTCTACTTTGGGTTTAGAATTAGGTGGTTCTGTTTAAGCCAGTTTTCAATAGACAAGAAGGAGTTTTGAGTTGAAGTATGTAGTTTAGAGAGGGTATTGGCTAAGGTGATAACCATGGAGTCATCAGCATATTGTACCAGTGATGACAAAGGTGTGGAAGAAGATAGCTGATTGGTAAAAATAATAAAAAGTAGTGGGCCCAGAATAAAACCTTGGGGAACACCCATATTTATAAGAAGCTCAGGGGAGATAGCAGAGAGCCATTTAACAGATTGGAAGTGATTACTAAGGTAGCTAGAGAACCAGGAGATAATAGAAGTACATATGTTTAGTTCAGAGAGTTGTTTTAAAAGGAGGAGGTAAGAGATAGTGTTGAAAGCCTTAGAGAGGTAGAGAAAAAGGCATGAGACTAATTTATTCTGATCTCTGGCTTGTGCAATGGTGTTAATGAAGGAAATGAGGGTGGTAGAGGTGCTATGACCTGGGCAAAAGCCATGTTGGGTGGGGGAAATTAAGTTTTCTTGTATGAGGAGTTGTATGATTTGTTTGTGTACAGATTTTGTCCAAGATTTTAGAGAGAGGTGAAAGAATTGCAATGAGTCTAAAGTTGGAGAGTTCGGTACAGTTGCCACCTTTATGTATGGGTAGGGTATAGATTTTTTTCCAAATAGTAGGGACTTTAGCTTCAGTAATGGGCTGGTTAATGAGAATAGATATAGGAAGAGCAAGAGAGTTAGCTGCTTTCTGGAGAAAGAGTGGAGGGAGACCATCTGTAGAGGGGGAGCATGGCTTGAGTTTAAGAAGGAGGGATTTGATGTAGTTAGTAGACACAGCATGAAGAAAGAAGGTCAAGGAAGTGTTGGAGTACTCTCAAAGATTAAAATATTCTCAAAAGGACCAGCCACAATGAAAAGTTTAAGTTAAAATATATTTAATTATAAATAATAAAAGGATATGAAAATACTAAATATCTATTTACAATAAGCAAGAGAGTTTCAGTCACAGGAAATATTAAAAATGACACAGGTGGACATGTTCACACAGTTACAGAAAAAAAACAATACTTAACTAACCTCACTATATTTTCCTGACTGATCTAAAGAATTATTATTCCCTGGTTACTTACTAGAGCAAGGCAAGATGAAGTAGGTGAGAGATCCTTCTTTGTCAGGTTACAAAAACAGAGTGCCATGAGACTTCAGTTTCACCTAGTATTAAACATTATTTTAGTGATGGAATACAGAATGACATCACAGCAGGTACCAAGAAAGCAATTTATTTTGGTAATAGCTTTATCAGTATGAGTGGAAAAGGGCATCTGAGGATTCAGTCATATACATGAAGGTACTTGAATTGTATGATCAAAACAGTGTAAGAAACTTCTCTGTGTGGAAGATTTTCAGTCCATATATTTCTAGTTAATCACTGTATATTAATCAGATCAGACAATAGTAGTAGAAGTAGCGAACTTCAAGTCAAAAAGTAATAATAGAAAATATATAATTCTACAGTATTACTAAGTATTCGAAAGTAATCCAAGCAAGGCAGGCAGTCTGTTTCCAGTCGAAAATCCTTTATTAAGTAAACAGACAAGCGATCCAAGTTTTATTTTCTTGTGTTTTGTTTTGTTTTGTTTTGTTTTACTTGGATCACTTGTCTGTGTACTTAATAAAGGATTTTCGACAGGAAACAGACTGCCTGCCTTGCTTGGATTACTTTCGAATACTTAGTAATACTGTAGAATTATATATTTTCTATTATTACTTTTTGACTTGATGAGTTTACGTTCGCTACTTCTACTACTATTGTCTGATCTGATTAATATACAGTGATTAACTAGAAATATATGGACTGAAAATCTTCCACACAGAGAAGTTTCTTACACTGTTTTGTTTTTAGACCCACTACACTTTAGTGGGTTGTTTTGAGACTTCGGGGATACCATGGAGATTACTTGTGAATTGTATGACCAATTCAAGGAAAACCCCACTCAGAGACATGACATACCAAATGGCAGGAACCATCGTGAGCCATTTTGGTAATTCAAAGAGCATGGCTTTTGCCCTTTTGAGGTTTATGCACATACTAATGTTTCAAAGTGAGTCTGAATTTGTTGGAAGTACTTGACATGCAAATGGCTATTGACACTCTTATTGGCTAGGATGAGATCCATCTATCTATCCATCCACAGCCCCTTTTCCTGTTTTGCACATGAGGTTGGAATTTCACTTCAACAGTGGCAATTATCTAGAGCCAACGTTTATATCGCTGAATGGCTAGCCCTGCCACGGTATAGGATGATGTCATCAGCATGAAATAAAGAGAGGATGTTGATTATGGCATAGAACAAAACATTTATAAAAATAGTGGAGGTTCCAAGATCCAAACTTGGATTGCGAGGGTAACTAATGAACCAGTTAGGGGAGTTATATCTAGGTCAGGCAGCTTAAGTTCCATTAACAGTGTGCTGTATGTAGTCAAATGCCTTGGCCATTACTCCTGTTCATATACCATTGCCCATGTGCTTTTTGATACCCATGATTAGGGACGGATTACAGATGTCATGACACCATGCATTCTTCAGATTGATTATTGATTTCACCAAGGAGGTCATTGCAATGACCCTCCAGAATTTTAGACAATGGAAAAAACAGCTATAGTGGCTTATAAGTCTACCATGCAAGGACAGTGATATTTGGGGAGAGAGATTAATGTGGATGTTGTCCTCTCATCAGGGAAGGTTCAATAGCTAAAGACAGCTTATCAGTGTGGTGCACTGTTTTGGAGATGAAAACACCACAAATACAGAAAGACTTTATTAAGCATCCATCAGAGTCATTAGAACCATTTGTATGTTTGCAGAAATCAGGGTCAAAGCTAAGATTTAACTTCTTTTACAGTGACTAAGACTGAAAGAAAGCAGGATAGCTGGTATGTGGTAATTTTTATAGAGCTGTTTGGGATATATATATATATATATATATATATATATATATATATATATATATATACACACACACACACACACACACACACACACACACACACACACACACACACACACACACACACACACACACACAGAGAGAGAGAGAGAGAGAGAGCACTTTGGTGGTTGTTGTAGATTCATAGGTAAGTACTAGGATAGCTGCCCTTGTGGGGCATTTTAAGCCTAGCCAATTTCCCTTTTGGTTAAAGACTGATCTTACCCATCCCATGGTAAACAATTATATTTTATCCCTGAAGCATTTAAAAGCTGCTGCTCTCCATTAGTAGTACAGGGGGCAGTTGTGGGGTAATTTTTTGTTTCCCATCCATAGATCTAAGTTGCACTTGAAAATGGACAGGAATGAATTGTGGATAAGGGGGTCTGTTCCATAGCAGTGGCATCCATTGCAAAATACACCTGTCCCTACAAAACATTATGTTGATGTTGTGGAAGAGGTTTTAATCCCTACACCAAGTATTTCTGATGCCATTTGATTTGCTGATGTGCAGTAAATCCATCAATAATGGGTTAGAGGAAGCCTTACATGCCAGACACAGGTCACCTCTTGGGAGTCTGTAGAATACCGAGTAGAGTGATAGGGCTTTGAGTTGGTCCACTTAGAACGTGTTTTTGGCCTTGTATCCTTTTAGTATGGTATCTCTGTGTGCATTCAAACCATTACATGTGTCTGGACAGATACATGCCAGAGGGGGTATTATATTCAATGACTGGCCTAATGAGGGCTGAGTAAACGAGAACAATGGCATCTGTAGATCTAGATGCAGTCCCTTTGTTTATAAGCTGTGCAATATAGGAGGATTTTCTTACAAAAATAGACACATTATTCACAAGTTAGGCCACTGTCCACATAACTTCCCAAATCCAGAACAACTGGTTCTGCTTTTAGGACTCTATTGTTAATGTGGTAGTTCCTTGGTGTAAATTACTTCCCAAATGATACAGTAATGTGTTGTTTTGGCATTTAGTTTCAGTTCATATTTTTTGACACCAGTTATTTATCTGGTCAAACCTTCCTGCAGGATGACTAAGTCATTTGGGGATCCAATCACTGCTTCTAGCCTGCAGTCATCTGCAAACTTAGTTAACTAGAAACCTTGGGTATTGGTTTTTACTTCAGAAAAGTAGATGTCAAACAGGTGAGGACCCAGCACAGAACCCTGGGGTACTCATCCGGTGACTGGTCTCTTGTGGATGTAACTTCTCCTGTTTTGGTTATCTGCAACCTATCTGTGAGCCACTTGGCAATCCAGGGGTTTATTTCCAGTTTATTTAGCTTTTCTACTATGCTTGAATGTTTTCTAAAATTTCAATTTGACAAATGTTTTAAAAAGTTATTTAAATTCTAGATGTTATTATTCTGTATTCACTTATTATTAGGGAGTATATTTATTGTCTGTATGTGTGTTTTAGAGGCTTATACCTTTAAGTTGATTGATAATTAACACTTATGAGATTAAGAGTGTTATATAAGTTGGCTTAGCTATTGTTTTTCTGTATTTGCCTTATTCTGATGAAGTTTTTTTATTTTAGAAAATGAAAGCGCTCATTAAAATACTGTCTGTGGATCTTGGTTTGCTTCTTCCTACATCATTTCATTCAGTTTGCTGTTCTTTTTATATGTTTTGAGTGGTTTGTTATGGAAGGAGCTGAGTCCAGTGAACCACCTACTATTGCAATACTAGCATTGTCATTGCAGACTTTGAATGCAACTGTGGGGAATTTGGTTCTCCTGATGGGAAAACTGATCCAACAACCTTTACAAGCTTTGCCTTTACACTCTGATAGATTGGATGACCACAATGAGGAGGAAGAAATAGGTGTAAGTGGTATTACACCAGCACAATGGCAACAGGAATGAAGATCGCAATCTACCCAATTGGGTGAAGTCACTTTGCATATGACTTCAAATCCCGACAACAGGCCACTTCCTATAATGGAATAGACACTGTAAACCAGTGGCTTGAGAGCGAATGAGAATGGTGTCCCATTTCAGGTCAATATATTCCTGAAGGTAATGGGACACTAAATGACCAGCTTAAACAATTTGAAGGATGTGTTTTTGACTTTCGTAAGCTACAACTAGAAAATAATTACTTAAGGGAATGTAAGCAAAGAGAGGAGATCCCAAAGGGCCTTTGCATGTAGAAGTATCCAACGGGGTTAGTGAAAGACTCTTTACTTCATGTTGAACTGCTTGAATTATTTAATAAACATGGTTGCGAACTATTAGACTGTTTAATTAGAGATAATGAAAGAAGGTTGCTTGAATAATCAGCCAAAGTAAAGAGAGTTGACAACAGTATACATTCAGATTTGCTGTTTGAACTTAAGCATAATGATTATTTTGATATTTATAAACATGTTGACAGCAATATCAATGACCTTAAACATAAGAAAGACACTAATTTGAAGAGGGATGTGAATGACTATGCTCAGCGTAAAACCTATCCCCCACCTCCCTTGGGATAAAATAGACAAATATCATATACCAACAATTTTGTTAATGAAAATTCTTTTGTCCCTAATGACATCAGGGGTGATAATAACAATGACAAATTTCACCATGACCCTTTATAGTATCCCCTTTGAGGAGGTCCGAGCGACTGAGGAATCAGAAAGGGGGTACAAGTTACCACAACTGGAACTACAGGGGGAGGGGGAGGGGAAAATGTATTAAATGTTATGAATATTTCTATGATACCTGATTCAATTTTTAATGTACATTTTGTAAGTAATGAAGTGTTGAGTGAGGGAATTGAGCTTACATATAATATTTTAAGAAATTCCTGTGGAGATTTTAACATCTATAATTACACTGACCTTACTTTTGATAAAAAGTTAACTGATGTTTTTGACAAAGATCTTTCCTTTGTTCCAAGTAGAGATGCAGTATTGGATGATGTGTTAATCAACTTAAAGCTTTACACACGGAAGTTAAATTTACAGTTTATGATTAAAGGGATGTCTCTCACCTCTATAGACCATGAATTGTGTAAAAAAACTAGTTTATTTAACCCCCCCTTGAATCCTGTAGTACAGACGTTTCAGAGAATGTGTGAATATGATATACACAAGCTTTTTATGAATAAGAGGAAGCATTTGGTCATGGACAACAATTTAAATATAAGTGAGAGTGAATTAGTAAATGATATCTTCAACAACAGGGCGATTAGAGTTATGAAACCTGACAAAGGGGGTGGGTTGGCTATTATGAATACTAATTCTTATATTGAAAAAATGTTTGGTATACTGTATACTGATGTATATTGTGAGATAAGTTTGAATGAGAAAAATATCCTATATAGGAAGGTGGATATAATTTTAGATGAATTATTATTATTAAATAGAGAAATTGGTATAGAGGAGTATAACTTTATGACGGTTAAGTCCCCAAAAATACCCACCATTTCTGGTATACCAAAGTTACATAAGGATATAGCAAACCCAACCCTTAGGCCTATTGTTGATGCAAAGGCATCAAAAACATATTTTATTGCAAAATTCATAGACACACAGCTTAAGTCAGTACTTAATGATTGTGGATGGGTGGTAAAGGATTCTTGGGATTTATTAAAGAAAATCAACAAGAATTTGTATGATGATGCCCTTATCTTTGTGACAATTGATGTTAGAGATCTGTTTTCCGTAATCCCACATGAATTGGGTGTAGAGTGGTTTTATTTATTTTTATATCGGTATTCTAACATTAGACACAAGCTTATTAGGACTATTAGAACCCTTATGGAATTAGTTTTAGATACTAATGTCATTGTCTTTGAAGCACAGCTCTTTAAGCAATGTAAGAAGATAGCGATGGGAGCTATATGTGCCCCTATATTCGCCAATATTGTCCTGGCTTTCTGGGAATTAAAATATACTCAGTATGTCCAATATTGGAAGTATTATGGTAGGTACTTGGACGATATTGTTATTTTTTGGCATGGCAATAATGAAGATCTTAATAAATTTTTATCCTATATAAAGCAAAGTACAAATTTCTTAGATTTTACTTATACTATAGGGAATGACGAGATAAATTACTTGGATATTACAATTAAGAAAAATGTTGGGAATAAATGATTTTAGTATTACAATTTTTAGGAAATCCACTTATTCTAATGCCCTTCTGCATTTTAATAGTTTCCACCCACTACACCAGAAAAAATCATTGGTAAAGGGTCAGGCTGTTCATCTAGCCCATATGGTTTTTGAATGGGAGGATTTTATACATCAAATTGAAGTATTGAAAGGCATGCTTTTACAAAGGGAGGTACCCTGAAGCTTTTTTGGATCAAATTTTACAAGAAGTAATAGATAAAAGAGAAAGGGGATATTTTCCCCTTTACTTGGAAAAGGTATTTCTCAAAATGAGGGTATATCCAAGGTTGAAACTGATTTTAAAAGATCAGCCATTTTTATGTATAACAGGCAATTTACTGATATTACTCAGATTATCCATCATAATTGGAATTTATTTTATACCAGTCAAGATTATCTTGAAATTGTGGGGAAGGCCCCAAAAATTGTCTATCAGAAGGATATCACCTTCAAGAATATGTTAGAGAGAAATATGAATGCTAACATAATGTTAGGGGGTATGTCAAAATGTGGGTTTTGCCTCCAATGTAAATACATTATGGAGGGCACGGAGATTGTTATTCCCAATTATGGCAGACATTTCCATAAAATGAAGTTTTGTTGTAGTAGTAAATCTGTAGTTTATCTTGCTCTTTGCCAGTCATGTCCAAGTTTTTATATTGGCAAGACTATTAATGCCCTTAGAAGTAGGGTATATCAGCATTATTACGATATAAAAAAGCAGGACTTAAAAATGCTTTGGTGGCACATATTCATAATAACGAGGGTCACAGTTTCAAATTCACAGTCTTAGAGCAGGTAATAATGGGGGATGGGGGTGGGCCCGGCTAACTATTTTTTAGAGTTGCATGAATTAAGGTGGCAGATGAGGACTAATGCCACTGAACAATCAGGTCTCAATAGCAATACCTCTATTAGCCCTATACTTAGATTGAGGGCAGTGGAATATATGTAAATAATATGTAGTCTAGAACATGGTTTTAGATATTTATGTATATATTCATATGGAAATCTTATAACGTGTTTATTTAAACATATATATATATTTTTTACACAATTTTGTGTGTTGTTTATCTGTACAAATCTTAAAAAATTCAATTTTTATTAGCAATAGATGTAATTATTTAAATTCTAGATGTTATTATTCTGTATTTACCTATTATTAGGGAGTATATTTATTGTCTGTATGTGTGTTTTAGAGGCTTATACCTTTAAGTTGATTGATAATTAACACTTATGAGATTAAGAGTGTTTTATAAGTTGGGTCAGCTATTGTTTTTCTGTATTTGCCTTATTCTGATGAAGTTTTTTATTTTAGAAAACAAAAGCGTTCAATAAAATACTGTCTGTGGATCTTGGTTTGCTTCTTCCTACATCATTTCATTCAGTTTGCTGTTCTTTTTATATGTTTTAAAAAGTTACATTTTGGACTGTAAATGTCTGAACTCATTACAAATTCACAAAGTGTTATATTGCTGGGTTGTGAAGTTTGGTTCTTGTATTACTAGTTATGCCCTTTCACTTTCTGGGACAAGTGATTCATCTAAAAATATGTCATCCGCTCACATATTTTTATTTTGTATGGAGCAGTAATTAATTATGCTATTACATTTTATGAATTTTCTTGCAGTACCTATGCAAGTGTTTTCAACAGCCATCTTATATGACCTATTATCTAGTTTGTTGTATGAAAAATAGGCACACATCTTCTATTCAGCATACTTACCAGTCCAACAAAATTAAATGACAAGAAACAGAATACCATGTGTGTTTGTCTCTTTAATATGAAAGGGCAGCTATTTGCATTTGAAATAAATGAAGTGCCCTCAAAATTCTGACATAATTAAATATAGTAAGGATCAACTTGTTTTAGTACATAAAATCTGCTGCTGGGCCAAGGAGGATTAAGGGGCAAAGATTACTTAAATGACATTTGGCAGCTTTCTAATACATATTTATTTCTAAATTTCTTGCAAGCTAGAAAAGCTATCAGCAGCTCAGTTAAACATTTCCTGCATTTCCTGTACATTATACATTAGCAGGTACACACACACACACACACACACACACACACACACACACACACACACACACACACACACACACAGACACACACACACACACATACAGACACACACACAATTTTAGAGGTTGAGAGTAGTCAACAAATGTTCACAGGATGTTTCTGAAGGTGAGAAAAAATATTAACACAGTGAAAACCACTAGAAGCATGTGGTTGACTTGCAAGCACACTGACTCAAAAAGACAGTAACTGAAATCAGAATCAAACCTGTACCCTACAAGAATTAACCAGACCTGGGGCCAGAGCCTTTAACATCACTCAGTACATGCAAGGCAGAGAAGTAATGTGGTATAGGATAATAGTTTCTTTCAAAATACACACACGCGCGCGCGCACACACACACACACACACACACACACACACACACACACACGGTCTCATACCTACATGCAGTTTAAGGGACTGGCTATTCACAGGGAAGGCTTGCAGAATTAACATAGAAGGCACACAGTTGAGAAACTGACAATAGAGTCAAGGACTGAGAGGTATCACATGTTTCCGCTGTGCTACTTTGCTGCCCGTGTGCCATCATGCTGACCCTTGCTATATTATCATACAGTAAAGTACAACTTACTTTAGTATAGTATATTGTATGCTGTTGCATAGTGTAGCCATACTATATCTATTTTCAAATAAAATGCTGAATTTTAATGCATTTCTGAATCATATAGACTATGTTTACTATAATGGGAATATCTGTAGAGGCTGTTTGTGGAATGGCTCTGAAGTTTTATAATGTAAAGGAGGGAGGGCAACAATAAATTGTTTATGCATTTATCCTAGGATCCTGAGGAAATATGTTCATATTGCTCTATATTTGTTTCTGTTTTCCAACTTACTAGTTTGAATATATCTTTGTTCTTAGTTTTCATTTCCTGTTTACTAAATTATCTGCAGTCCAGATTATGATAATGGCCTGTAGATTAGACAGTTCCATCAGCTGATAGTGTAATCAACTGAATCCACTGTGCAGATAGGGAGTTGCTAGATCCTAATCTGATCTATCTGGTGTATTTCCATATATTATCAATCATTTATCTTATCTGAATTTTTTCTAATTCTCATAAAAACCTTAAAGAACTCAAAAGTATTTTTGAAAAGATACCAAAGTTGCAATGCTTCTTTTATTTTAACCAGGCTGCTCTGCAGAGGTTGGATTTGGGAACTTATGTGGACAGTGACCTAACTTTTGAACAATGTGCTTCTGTTGTTGTAAGAAAGTCCTTCTATAGTGTACAACTCACAACCCACTAATACAAATTTCTTTTTTGCAAAAGCACAAATATATTTGTTTTAGAGTAGGAGATCTTTAATACCTACTTTTATATTAATTAACAGCATAAAGACTTTCAAACAAGCTTCCATGTTGACTAGCTTCTGTAAATATCACAACACTCTTAATTGGTTCCTTCATAACTTCTACATTATTTTTGGATGATCCAGTAAAGCAAAAATGTCTACCACTGTACCATGACAACTTCCAAACTTTCAAATATCCAAAAAAAAAAAAAAACAGACATTCTGCACACTTAGAAGTGAACATTTATTAAATATGCAATGTTTCAAACCATACAAGTTCTTAAGACAGCTTAATTCATTAAAACACACTCTATTATGTAAAATAATTATTTAATGAAGTCACGTTAGCAAGTATCTTGTCAAATCCAACTTCATAGTTATTAAACAAAATACACCTTAAGAAACTTTAATAAAATCACTCAAAATGTATTCCCCATTTACAAATTCTAAATTGTGCCCTTAACGTCAAATTGCAAAAGCACATTTGAAAAGTCACCACACTGCTTGTTCTTGAAACACTGTAAGACTTGAAAGTGGACACTGTTTTTAAAATTGCACGTCAAGTAATGATTTGCCAGCGTGTTACTTTGTGGTGATTTGTTAATAGCATTGCTATGCTACCTCACTTGTTTGCGTAACCTTAGCAATGTGTCAATGAAGGCGATTTTATATAGGTAACACAGAGCAAAGTAGACTACTTTTTATTTTATTATGCAAAGACACAAATATATTTGTTTTATAAATATGTTTATAATTAACACACTGACCACACTCACAGGTACTATATTCATATGGAGCACATATTTCAATCCTTACTTTGTCAGTGAAAAAGTCCTTCAAGTTATGCACTCTCCTATATGTGAATTAAGGTATCTTTCCTAATATTTCCACAATTCTTTGGTTACTTAATAACACATCCCAATTATTTATTGCAATACTCTCTGTTTACTGATCGTTGTTTATTTACACTAAGCATGCAAAAGTATATTTTCCATTTTCATTTCTCATAATGTTGTAATTATTACTTTATGCATTCAAATATGGAGCCAGCATTTTTTCCAAATCCAAAATACAGATAAAATAAACTTTCTGTATTAAGTGACTTTGTTGTCTGCATCCCATTGCCTAATAAAGCTTCATCTGAAGTGTCTCTCAATATGTAGAAACAAATGCAGTGTGACATCTGGCATAAAGTAGTTTTATTCTCCTAATCTGGATACTTATACAATATATTTTGTAGTGTATTATTACAGTTCCTAGAAAGCATTACATCTAGAAATGCTATTTTATTTCTAATCATAATTATTGAGTTTTTCATTATTTGATTTAACTTCAGTGATAGATCATAAAATATTTATAATTTAGAAACACATGAAGTAAACTGTCTGAAAATCAAAACTGTTACAAAGTGTTAGACTGTAAAGATGTCTAACAGAAATTGGACTGATTTTTTAACAGAAAACAGATATTTTTTATAGCATTGTGGTTTCTCAGTGGTTAAGATCTTTTAACTCACTGCTCCAGTGTACAGGGTTCAGTCCTGACCTTTGTCAGAGCTGACATTCTTCCCTTGTCTCTGTAAGTTTTCTGTAAGTAATGTGACTTCCTCCCCCTGTCAAAACATGACAGTTGATTGGCTACACTAATCTGTTCACATGTTTTCTTTTACCGATGTCCTTGTGAAACAAGTTATGGCTGAAAAAGGACCTGTTGCTCATTTATAGAAATAAAATAAAATGACACTAACCACAGGGATATGAGCAAATGTAGCTTTAGAGCAGATGGGCCGTCACTTGGGAAGCATGAAAAAACAGGAGTACTTCAAAAGCCCACTCAGAAAATGCAATATGAGAACTCCACAAAGCATAATGTAGGTAGGAAGCATGGTGGCGCTGTTTTTATGGTTACTTTCTAACAGCTCCGGGGTTCAGGGTTCGGTCCTAACCTCCCATAAACAATAAATCTTTGTGTAAATCAAGTCAGCAAAACAAAATAATGGAAACAGTTATAGCTGTCAAAAGAGATGGCAGAGAAGCTGAGAGGATGGCATTTAGACCAGAAAGTCTAAATAAATCCAAAGAAAGTCTGAAAGATTATCTTATGAACTACCCCAAAGAAAGAGTGGCTCAGCCAAGTCAATGGGAACTGACATCAGAAGGAAAACAGAAGGAAAAACTACACAGACTGTTCGGGATAATAAATGCACTGTAAAAGCAATCACTAATAATGGCACATCGGAATGATTACTTTACAATGTTATCTTGGGGAAGGAGAAACTATATAATGTTACCACCCACTTAGAGTAATGCAGAGGCATTAGTATTGAAATATTAACAAACTATTTATATTTAGAAATATACTTGGTTCTGTTTCTTCTGACTGTTGTCCTTTAAAGGATCACTATGGTAAGAAAAAAAAATGTTTCTAATTTTACCTGGCAGCACTATAGTTATTACTTATTTTCTTATTTTTAATAGCAACCTTTTGGAAATGTGATATTCATTACGGCAAGTCCCAAGGCTGTCTAAAAAGAATGTGTCATCCTTGTAAATAACAGTGAAATCTGAAACTCACTGTTGAACATTAAACATATTTTTTTCAGATGGCAATCTCTCTAGCATCCTCATATCCCTGCCACTTATATGTATAATAAATCCAAGATTGTTGTACCTCAGGCATTATAGAATACTCTAAGACAGCAATTTCAAATTCTGTATGAGCCTGTAATTGTTGTTAAATTCTCTCAGTTCTGGGGATTGAACTGATGATCTTCAAATGTACAGTGAGAACTCATTTTTAACTTGTGCATAAACAAAATAAATTGATGGGAGTAGGCATACAAATATAACTTTATTTCTTGGATATGTTTTCTCTTTTAAAATCTCCTTTTGGTCCATGGAAAACGAAGTTATAATGCCCTACCATCTCCTTCTGGGTCTTTTTTTTTCCTTTCAGTGAGAATTTACTTTCAGAATTTCTTCTCTTAGTTTCACAGACTACTTTCCAGTTTCAGAAATGGTAATGAGATCTTTATTTTGCTGCTGAAAATGCTTACATTAAACTGCCTTTTTTAAACTAAGACTATTCTTTCCTCTTTCACTTAGTCATCACTTTCCTCCACATTGCAAAGCATGTGTTCACTACATCCAACCCTGATACTGCTGGAACTCTGCCATAAAGGCCAACTCCCAAACGTTTTCACTAAGAATTTTGTCTTTGTATAATAGCCTGTGGTCACTACATCTGACCTTGATACTACAGGAGCTCTATATGTGCTGGAAATTGACTTTAACATCCCCCACTCCAAAAGAGCAGTCCTTGCACTCTAAGGACCTCTTACTAAATTGACTACTGTCCTCTCTCTTGACCAGTAATTTACACCTATCTATACTTCCTCCCTACACTCTCCACACATCACACCAGGCCCATTTAATGGTGCCCCTCATCTTTATCCAAAATACAGACCGATTAACTCCATTTCAACTCAAACCAAACCAAATTTAAGTGGAAACATTTCTCCAAAAAATAAATATCAGTAATTCCCCAGTATAATGCCGTGGTGGTACGGTGGTAAGCGTTGTCATCTCACAGCAAGAGGTTCTCCCGTTTGATTTTCGGCTGGGCTTGGGAGTGCCTTCTGTGTGGAGTCTGCATGTCCTCCCTGTGGTTGGGTAGCGTTCGAAAGACATGCGTGTGTAAATGGGCGTGCCTTCATTGAAGGTTGGGCATCGAGCTGGCACCTCGGCGTTTCGTAAAAATCTACTGCCAATCATTAGCGGACAAGAGTTCCGCTGTGGTGACCCCTTACCGGGAAAAGCCGAAAGACAAACAACAACTCCCAAACCTTTTCACTAAGAATTTTGTCTTTGTATAATAGCCTGTGGTCACTACATCTGACCTTGATACTACAGGAGCTCTATATCACACAACTAAATTCCTTCTAGGAAGAGTCATTCACCCTAATACTGGCCCCACCTATCACAATGGACATCAAGACAATTCTCTTCCACACACTACTCTAACCCTCTCAACCCCAGCAATCTAACTTTTGCTGCCATAAATATTAGAAGGATTAGCCAACATAAACCTGGTATTCTTGCTGTAACTTGGCTTAAACGCAGCAAGAATGACTCTGAAATTACATCTGCCAGCTATAATATCATCTGTAACGACTGTATAAAGAGGAAAGGCAGTGGCACTGATTTAATATTTCCCAGCAACTACCACATATCCCTGTACAGCAAACTGATACCAAAATTCAATTTGAAGAGCTTCGTATTACTTTTCTGAAATTAAACAATTATAAATAAATATGTATTACTGTTCTTTACATCCCACCTGGCAACAACGCGGCTATACTAGAAGATGTCCTACACTGGATATCTGTAACAATTCCACAAGAAAAAATACTAGTAGGTGATGTGAATGTCAACTGGTTGACTATAATGTCTAACTCCCCTACATCTAATGTGAACATATTAGGTTTCACACAGCTAATTAATAGCCCCACATATTATACCACTACTTCAAATTCTCTATTAGACTGGATCCTACTACTGGAGCTAACAAATATACCACCACAGGTATGATGTCTGATGAGCACCTATACAGCCAGACATTTCACACATCCACTTAAACAGTATGTTTATTAAACAACATGCAAGCTGTCCTCCATTACTACCTTATCATCTATTAACTGGAACTTCCTAAAAATCCTCCCTTAGATGATGCTGCATATGAAATCAGTAAAACTTTCTTAAATAAACTGAATATCCTTGAATCTCCTAGAAGGAGGAGTCTAAAAAATAATGCAATTTAACTATCCAAAAAGAGTAGAATGCTAATGCAGGATAGAGAAAACGCATGGAAAGAATGGCAAAAAAATCAAACATCACAACATCTTGAAAACTTCAGAATGCTTTACAATCATAAAAACAAATTAATTAAGACAAAAACTATACTATAATAACTTTCAGAATAATAGTAGTAAATACAAACCTAAAAAATGATAGACAGTCATGACAGAAATCTTGCATCCCGGCTATAAATTGAACCCTAATCCCTCTCCCAATAGCTCATCTCTTAAAACTACAATTCAGTTCAACTCATATTTCATAGATGGTACAGCATCTCTAACCAAGGTTTCTGCAACATCTAATCTTAACTCTGCGCAGCAGCCACATAGCACCACATCCACTTTTACCTTCAAACCTGTGCCCACATCCTATATACAACTACTCTTAAACAAACTCAAACCATGCTCAACTTCAGCTGATGAGCTTCCAAGTGTGAACCTTAAAAAAGCAGCCAGTAGCATTACCTACCTTATCTTAATCCTTATAAATAGGGCAATCCAGAAACCCCACTTTCCTCTCTGGAAAAAGTCATGCACATTATCCCTCTGCACAAAGGAGGAAATTCAGCAGACATTACTAACTTTAGACCCGTAGCAATCTTATCCCCCTCTCCAACATTCTTAAAAATATATTCAAAAACAATTGCTAAACCACCTCCTGTAGGAAGAACTCCTATCCCTCACACAACATGGCTCCCATCCTTCCTTAGGTACTAACACTGCACTTACAACCTATATAGATACTGTCAATAAAGTTTTAGATAGCAGCAAACTAGTCTTCTTATTTCTGGACTTGTCTAAAGCCTTCAATACCGTTTGTCACAGCAAAGTTCTACTCCTAATGTCCTCATTAGGCCTCTCTCAGCTCAAGCTACTATGATTCAAAAGCTACCTATCCAATCAGTAACTGTCAGCAAAATGGCATTCTACCCTCTCTCCATACCTCCATGTCACCACCAGTATACCACAAGGCTCTATCCTTGGCCCCCACCTCTTTAACATTCTCACCAACACCCACCTCACATCCACACAACAGGCTACCCAGTTCGCAGATGACTGTACACACATTTGCACATCTGACAACATGGCAAGCCTCCAAAAAATTACTCAGGAAGCTCTAACAGTAACTGAAGTGTGGCAGTGTGGCTTTGTAATTCACAACTCATGCTCAATCATAAAAATAAAATAAAATAAAATAAAAAAACTTTTTCCTCAAATCCCTCCTCCATGAAAAAAACTTTTAAAGTCTTCTGTCTTGACAATACAATCATTGAAGTCACTTCTAATAACAAATTATTAGGGAGGATAGTAGATGATTATCTTAAATTTGACCTACATTTATAAAATCGCATAAGGAAAAACTCATCAACAGTTTAAGAATAATTTGCAGAGCCAAAAACTTTCTCACCAGTGCAACTAAACCTACACTTGCCATTAATTACCTCCTCTTCACACTTCTTTATGGCGCTCCCATCCTTACTAACCTTCAGGCAGCACAAAATCAAGACTTGAGCAATGCTATAACAACGTTGCTAAATTTGCAGCAAATATCTCTTTCAGAACCCACCAACGTATAGCACTAAAACCCTAAACTGGTTGTCACATCATCTAATATATACACAGCTTCTTACCACTTGTAAGATTATCCAAAATCCATCTGCTTGTCCATTGCTAAATGACATTCTATACAACTACGTTCCCAGTTAGTCATTAAGATCCAGTGATCAAAACCTCCTGTCTGTTTCTGATGACCCACCACTGGACCAGTAATCAAGAAGCCTCAATCCTCACCACTGGCATCTGTTGGGGGAATGTTCACTAGGAGGATAACAGGTACACACACAGTATTTCCAGATGCAGCTCGCTGCATCAAGTGCAATTTCCCTCAAGAGCAAACACAGACCGCAGTCAGTCCAGGATGTTTTTTCCCTCTTCCTTCAGATCCCCAATAAGACTCCCCACTGGCACAGCTACAGAAATGAGATCTCAGCTGAGTGACCAAGCCAAGACCTCCCGCACCCTCCCTATCCAACCAGTGCTTCGTGTCCCTGCCCAAGTAGCTGACACACACACACTTCGAGGTTTGATTTACACACACACACACACACACACACACACACACACACACACACACACACACACACACACACACACACACACACCTGAGAAAGGCTGGCACAAGTTTATTAGCTATGCCCCCTTCTGCCCAGACTATAAGGTAGTTACCACTTCCACCAGTCACTCCTGCCAGCTACCTTAAGGCCCTTAACAAAGCATGACCAATCTTACTGTGTAATAGTAATATTAATACAAATGGTAGTTTGATCAAGAGCAAGGCTGTTAGGAGTGGCTCACACAGTGTCACCAAATAAATATGCAAGTACTCTCAAAACTTAAATATCTCTACAAAGATCAGCTACAATAAAAGGTTTAAATATATTTAATAATAAATAATAAAAGAACAAGACAATACTAAATATATATTCACAGTGACATCAGAGTTCAGAATCAAAGGAAATATTTAAAACAACATTGCAGGATAGGCTCAGACAAATAAAGAAAAATATCTAAACTAAGCTTCACTATATTCCTGATGGAATCTAAGAGAATTATACTATTGCATAGTAACTTACTTCATAGAGCATACAGATGTGGCGATGAATGGTTCTTCTTGTTGTTGTCAGGTCCCAGACAGAATGCAGAATCCCCTGTCTCACACTCTATACAGTAGCCCTTTGTTCCAGTATACATATTCCCCCTTTCCTTGAGAATTAGGCCCCTCCCTAGATACCTCCCTCAAGCCTCCCTCAAGTAGGGTCTGAGAGCTGGGACTGTCTCAATTATCTCTTTGTAACCCTTCCCAGCTCCCCTTCCACAGGCCAGGAAGTCTAGTATCCTCTGACAGCTGTGCCTCACTGGTCAGCCTGGGTACTATTACGCACCTCTGCCCTTGCAGTCACTTTGTCCAAGGGAACATCAGTACCCACCAGCAGCTGTGACTCACCTTCAGTCTCACTGTTACAGGGTACCTCCCTCTCTGAAGTAACCACCTCACCAGTCCTGGCTTCAAGTGTGCGGTTTGTGTGGATCCCCCCCGGGGTACCAGACCCACATGCCTGTCTCCAAGCTTGACTGCATGTAACTGCATGCACACAAGGTACTGCACTATCAAAACCATTCCCTATCAGGAAATCTGCAGGGATATCCTCAAACACACCTACTTGTTTGCTTCCTTTTCCACCTTCCAAGCCAAGGTGAACCTTAGCCAAAGGTATTTGGAATGGGTTCCCTCCTAAATCTCTGACTGGAGTAGACTGTCCAAGCAAATAGTTCTCTTCTTTAACCATTGCAGGCTTCACAATGGTTGGGTCAGATGGTGTGTGTCTCTTAGCAGTGGCCTGTTTCTCATCTACTAAGATAGGATATAACATTTTGTGGTAGTTTGATACCCTTGTTTCCAGACAACTTACCACTGGCATTCTATTATTCCCACTTGCTGGCTCCCCCACATTTTGTTCCCTACCTTGCCTCTGTGGGCATCTATATGCTACATGGCCCCAGTGGTTACATTTAAAACATTTACCCCTTGATCCTGGCTACGTACCTGAACTAGTGACTTCCCCTGTAACTGGCAGACTATGTTGTGGTGGTTTAGGCTGCCCACCATGAGTTCCCTTAGACCCATGTGCAGTGCTGGGTATCCCTTTCCTGTGCAGTGATGCCCTGCTTGCTAGGTAAAGGTCTCCTTTTCCCCAACTCATCTGCAGTGTTGCATCCTCTATCTGCCAACCAGATACCCATGTCCTCAGGCAAAGTGCTAAGGGCTATATCTATATATATATATATATATATATATATATATATATATATATATATATATATATATTGATATATATAGATATATATATATATATAGATAGATATAAACATATACATAAAAGTGTTCCTATATATATATATATATATATATATATATATATATATATATATATATATATATATACATAACACATATACATATATTGAATTTTGTTGACAGCTGTTTAGTCAACAAAATTTGATTGACTACTCAGGTGTTGACAGATCTGCAAGATTGCACAATTCATGGAGTGGAAATATGCCCTTTCCCAGACAATATGTGATCTCAGAGATATTATATGCAATTAGCAGGGGGTGTAGGAGTTTCAAATGATGTTTTTAATCATTTTTTTTTACTTTTATGTTTGTATGCACTGAGGCTGTTGCTTCACGTATCTGTAATAGTGGGTCAGCATTTGCAATATCAATGATGATCAAAGACAGTACACACACACATATATATATATATATATATATATATATATATATATATATATGTATACACACACACACACACACACACACACACACACACACACACATTCGCACACACACACACACACACACACACACACACACACACACACACACACACACACACACACACTCACATATATTTATTTATTGACATTTGATTACCGTGAAAGTCCGACTGAGTAGAAGCCCATTTTTAGTGGAGGCTCGGGCAGAAAAGCTCCAAAGTATTACAAAACATTTTAAGAAGAATAATTTTTACAGTCTTTAAAAATAATACAAAACACAAATACAGCTTAAATAAGAAGGTGAAAACACTGGTTAGGAATAAATACAAGTTATATGACAATAATTTAATAGACAGAGAAATTTCAGCCAATTTATAGAGAAGTTAAAGGTAAGTTAATATTATGCAAACAGAAATTGCAATATGAAGTAAGAGAAAAGCAGGGGGAACAAACTGATAGAAGGAAGGAGATGTAAGGTATGAATAGATAATATAGCAATAACCCATGCCTGGGTGTGGGTAATGCTGGATTTACCCATGGTTGGCGTGGTTTGGTCCTGAGGGCGAAGCCCGAGGGACCAAACAAAGACAACCGTAGGTAAATCCAGCATTACCCACACCCAGAAGTGGTTATTGTTATACAATGACATTATTTAAGAAAAGAAATAATTACTTTTCTTAAATAATGGCATTGTATAATGCCTCTTTGCTGCCCTTCCGCAGCTGTCTGGTGTTCCGTGGCAGTTCTGATGTACTGCGCATGCCTACGCAGTACATCAGAGCTGTGGGCAAAAGCAACGGAGAACGCAAGATCTCCGTTGCTTTGTCTCGATATGTTAAAGGGTTTAAACATAGAGAGACAGCTTTAAAATAAGCAATGGAGATCTCCATTGCTTATTTTAAAGCTTTCTCGCTATGTTAAACTCATTTAACATAGCAAGACAGGTTTAAAAAAAAAGCAACGGAGATCGCAAGATCTCCGTTGCTTTTTACACACTGTGTCGCTGTGTTAAAGGAGTTTAACCTAGCGAGACAGCTTTAAAAAAAGCAACAGAGATCTGCGTTGCTTTTTTTAAACCTGTGTCGCTATGTTAAAGTCTTTTAACATAGCGAGACAGTGTGAAAAAGTCCGGGCGACCGGACCTTTTTCCGTTAGTATATTGAGGGATTTACAACGGGCACGCTGGTTGGGCTGGCCAATCAGCATGCACGTTTTAGAGGAGGCATTGTATAATAATTTATATTTAGGAATATAATTTATCCTGGTGTTGAGTAAGAGCAGAGCTATCCAGAACTTTCTATGGTTGCGTTTACTATTATTCTGAAATTTATTATAATATAGTTTTTTGTCTTCATTAATTTGCTTTTTAGTGCCATTGCAAAGCATTCTTAAATTTGCAAGATATTGCGTTTTATATTGTTGCCATTCTTTCCATGCTTTTTCTCTAGCCTGCATTAGCATTCTACTCTTGCTGGATAGCCACATTGAATTATTTGTTTTTAGTTTCTTCCTTTTAGGAGGTATAAGGCTGTTTAGGATATTCCAGAAAGTTCTATTGAATTAATTTACCGAATCATCTAAAGGGAGGATTTTTAGGATGTTTCAGTTAATTGATGATAGGTTAGCAAAGAACATTTATTGGTAAAACTTGGAAAAACTGCATGTTGTTTTAAAAATGGTCTGTTTCCTAGGGTCTGATACTAGGATCCAATCTAACAGGGAATTTGATGTCTTGCTATAATGTGTGAGGCTATTAATTAGTTGTGTGAAACCAACTAAGTTCATGCTAGATGTAGGGGAAATAGAGTTTATGTCCGACCAATTGACCTTCACATCACAGTAGTACTATTTCTTGTGAAACTGTTATGGATATCCAGTGTAGGATATCTTCCAGTATAGCTGTATTGTCACCATGAGAGATGTAAAGAACAGAAATATATATTTATTTATAATTGTTGAATTTCAGGAAAGTAATAAGAAGCTCTGCTGAATTTAGTTTTGGTATTGGTTTGTTGTAAGGTGAAATGTGGTAGTTGTTGGGAAATATGGGAAATATTAAAGCTATATATATATATATATATATATATATATATATATATATATATATATAGTTTCACTTTATAATCTCAAAATACTAAAATACTGAATTTTAGTATCTCGAGACTATAAAGCCGAAAACTAAAAAAAACAACACCTACAACCATGAAATTTAAAATCGCGATCATACACATACACACACACACACACACCACCACAGAAACAAGCACACATACACCTACCTAATTACACTACAACAAACAAAACAACACACACAAACACAACAAAAGAAACAAACACACCTACCCTACCTATAAGCAGGGAGGCTGCACCCTCCACACTCCCGCCACCACTACACACACTCACACACACTAAAATCCCTACCCAATACCCTTACAAAAACACCACTTACCTGAATCCCCAGCTAAATCCACAAACCGCACCGCACATCACAAATGCACCAACACAACCGCGGATTCGACATTTCCGCATTTGATATTATGCAGTTTCGCGTAACTGCACTTTCAGCTTTATAGTCTCGAGATAATAAAATTCAGTATTTTAGTATTTCAAGATTATTTTGTGAAACCATTTATATATATATATATATATATATATATATATATATATATATATATGGGTCTACTTTGAAATATCTAAAACCCATAACATCTAATTTCATAACACTGAGACCAGAACATCTAAAACCCAAAACATCTAAAAACCAAAATATTAATTTCATAACATCTAACACTACAAATCACAAGAAAATAACATCCCCTCCACATATAACGACACCAAACTATGAAACACACTTTTTACTATGTTTCTACAGGGGGGCACCTGCACCCCCCCATGTGGGGGGCTTCGCCCCCACACCCCCTATAAATTAAATATACCAACTCCAAGATCACACTACAGTGGGAAAAAGTTTATTTCCTAACCCCCACTGTATCAAGCCCCCTGCAGAAACGTAGTAAAAAATATGTTTGGTAGTTTGGTGTCATATGTCATTATATGTGGAAGGGATGTTATTTTCATGTGATTTGTACTGTTATGAAATTCAGTGTTATGGGTTTTAGATGTTCTGGTCTCAATGTTATGAAATTAGATGTTATGGGTTTTAGATGTTTTGAAGGGGACCCATATATATATATATATATATATATATATATATATATATATATATATATATATGGGTCTACTTTTAATGCCCGAAACCCCGATGCCCGGACAGGGAAATAACCCACGCCAGAAACCCGACAACACACAAACCCGACAACGAAACACGAACACCATAACACCGACACACTACGTCAACAACACAGTACACTACAACACATATCCACTAGCCCTAACCCAAACCCTAACCCTAAGGTCCGACACTACCGCACACACTCCCTACCTGCACCCTAACCCTAACTCACTTACACACCCCAAACCCCAAGCTCCGACACCCGCACACTCTCCCTACCTGCACCCTAACCCTAACTCACTTACCCACCCCTAACCCCAAGCTCCGACACTACCACACACTCCCTACCTGCACCCTAACCCTAACTCACTTACACACCCCAAACCCCAAGCTCCGACACTACCGCACACTCACCTATCACACACCCTAACCCTACATCCCTGAGTATTGCACACTTACCTGTCCGCTCCCTACTCCTAAATCCCTCACTATCGCATACTTACCAGGTCGCGCTTACACATTCCCCTTGTCGGTCTTCGAGCGTGTCGGTCAACTGCGTTGTCGGGTTTCTGGCGTCGGTTATTTCCCTGTCGGCGAAACGGCGTTTCGGGCATTAGAAGGAGACCCATATATATATATACACACACACACACACACACACACACACACACACACACATATGTGTGTGTGTGTATATATATATATATATATATATATATATATATATGTGTGTGTGTGTGTGTGTGTGTGTGTGTGTGTGTGTGTGTGTGTGTGTGTGTGTGTGTGTGTGTGTGTGTGTGTGTATGTATAGAGAGAGAGAGATAAGTTTGTGCATTATATACTAAGGAACACTGATAAGGGGTGTGATAAACATTTATCAGACCTTTAATGCACAGTGTAGATTTTTTTTTTTTCACCATCATACCTGCTTCATCAAACATTTATTACCCTTCTGCCAGTGTCATCTTTTAGGGAAACTCCACCTAACCAAGAAATAAATCTATATGTACTGCAACAAGTACAAATGGACATGGGCCCCCACACACACACACACAAAACCTTAAAAATACTAACCACCTGAATTAAATTCCTAGCAATTAAATGCAATTGAATTAAAGTAAAGCATAAAGCTAGAGCATGAAAAAATGACATGACATAGAACATGGATCTTGGTTAGCCAGTCAGAGTACAGCACCACTGGCAAAAATTACCTGATGATTTAGTAAGATTAAACTAATTAAAAACTGCACTGCGAAAACCATCATAAGTCTGACTACACTACTAAAATAAAGCTAATATAATCAACATAAGCTAGTAAAAATAACACTACTAAAACTTGTCTTAGAATAAGGAAAGAAGAATCACCCATGAGACAGACCTTTCCTAAAAACCCTCAGAAACTATGTAAATCTCTTTTCAGTAGGCAACCTACCCAGTTTTATCACACTCTACTGAAATGAACGAGAAACAAACTCAAAACAAGAAAAATGGAAGGGGCAGCTCATGGTTCTGGCTACTGGGCTTCAACATCCCCTCCAGCAAAGGAAAAACTAGCAGAAATTGTGTTTTTATTTGTTTTATTTAAAAAAGTTCATGTTCCCATGTTGGGGTCTCAGTTGCTGTTAAGAAGAAATATGCTTAATCAAAACAGGCCAGAGTTCAACCCACTAAAGAGTACAAAAGAGTCTTCCATTTTCAGAGGGACAGAAGTGGAGGTTTAACTGGCTGCTACACAAAACATCAAGGATCTGTTTTCTTTGGCTCAGGCTGCCTCAAGTACCTGATGTCTGGGCAGCCTGAGTAAAAGTGAAAGAAATTGTGGATGGACCTGCAGAAGTAGAAGCACTGGAATTATTCTTATCATTATTATCCTTGTTGTCATTATTATTTAACAGAGTATCTGCTCTGTGATCCCTCCCTTAAGAACTCTCTTCTGTTCAGTGGTGCTGCTTCCAGCTAGCCTGTAGGATACTATGCACTTTTTCATACATTAAATATGTTGTGCGGGGAGGTTGCTGTATGCCTCTGACAACAGAAAGCTAAATATATCACCTTGGCCATTTACTTTTTTTATTCATTTGATCACAATAAGACATTTGAAGTGTAGGCTGTAATTAAAGTGGCTGTAACTAGCGGACATGACTGTGTGGTGTGTGGACATGGAGGTTGCAGTAGGCTGCACTGTGTGCATCTGATAATGCATTGAAGTGAATTACTGTGGCCATTATTTATACATTGCTTTGATCAGAAAAAAAACATCTGAGATGAAAACAGTCAATAAAGTGACTGTAGTGAGTAAGGGCTAGTCTGTGTATTAAACTGACTAACCCCTGCTATGCTTTGATCATAGCTAAACAGTCATCGATATGACTTGACAAGGCTGGCAAGAATTTGCATAGAACAAGCTGAAATAAAACTACTGTGACAATTCTTATTATTGTTATTTTTATCTGATCACAATCTAAATTGCATAAAGTGGCTATACTGAGTGGGTAGTAAAGCAGTCTGTGGATGAATGCGACTAACCCTAGATGTTATTTGATCACAGTTTAACAGATGTTCTTTATTTGATCATTGCTGCAATAGCCTAAGCTATATGAGGTATAACCTACCTAGGAAGAAACCGAAAGCCATTTTCCAGAACTTAAGGGTACCTTCCAAATGCCAAAAGTATTGGAAGTTCAAGCAGAGCAAGGAAAAACTAGCAGTCTGGGCACCAAGCCATTCAGAGCATCTCAGCTGCTGAAAAGTGTTCTTTTTGCGGGCTTTCAAGGATTGATGGTCAGCTAAAGTTTCTACATTGCTGGACAGTAGTTCCCTTTGGGAAAAATACCATTAACATTTTATATTTATGTTTACAACAATACTTTTATAAAACAATTATTTCTTTTTAGCTAGATTTTACTGTTTTTTGGACTATCAGGTTAAACTAGTGTCACTCTTCATTTATTTGGGAAACTTTATTTTTTGACAAGTTTACTTCTTTTTATTGATAATTTTGTGAAATTGTTTTTATGTGCAGGCTCAAGTATATTTTGTGTTAGTCAATTTGTCATTTTTGTGAAAACACTACTTTTTTGATACTTACTTTTTTACTGACTATTGCTGACCTTGTTTGCTAGAATTTCCGGCTTCTTTGATCATGGAACAATTTACCATATCCTTTATTTTTGCTTCCTTCATACACAAGAAAAAGAACACTTCTAAGCAACCTTTGCCATTCCAGCAGGTGACTTTCTTGCCTCAGCCACAGAGCTTGCAGTAGCCATTTTGGTTTCTTCATACCTCTCATTTTTTTTACTTGGGTTCCTCTGGTGTAGTCCTTCAGCCACAATAAACCAGGAATTAGACACATCCTCTTGCAGGCATGGGAGAACCCCATTGTCAAAGGAAGGAGTAAAGAACTTCTCTGCCTGGGTGCATTAAGATGCTGTTTTCTGAGGTAATGTTTCTATTATTAATTGATCTGCTTCTATGGTTTCCTGTTTAAAAGAAGCAAAAAAGATAAGCATTTATCTTCCCCTGTCTCTGTTTCTCCACATAGGGAAAATTTATCAGGCTTAGCTCAGGGCTTTGTTCAGGCTATTAAGTCTGTGCATTATGGTTTTACTAATAAAAGAAAAATAAATTCTTCATTTTCTGATTATTCCCACTGTGACAAACAGGAAATAGGATTTTAGGGAACTTTTTTCAGTTATTTCCGATCAGGTATCAGATTCTGTTTCTGAATAGAGTTTTCTTCCATTTTTTCCCATGTGGAAGAATTTTCCTTTTCTGAAACCATTCTCAGAATGAATTATTATTATTATTATTATTATTAGTAGTAGTAGTAGTAGTAGTATTAGTAGTGGTAGTAGTAGTAGTAGTAGTAGTAATAGTAGTAGTAGTACTATTTTTGGTGAGAACAAAATTGCATTCTAGCTTATTTAAAAAAATTATGATTTATTACAATTGCAATTTCCTCAGCCTATGGATTTTCTTCCTGTACTTCCAGCATTGGAGGATGCTTTTGTTATAGCTTTTAATATACCCAACAGCTAGCCTGCATTGGAGGATGCTTTTGTTATAGCTTTTAATATACCCAACAGCTAGCCTGCAGCTTCTAAAAAGTCAGACAGACTGTATTAGGTTCCTCAATCTTACACACACTTAATTTTCTATACCATATCTGACCCTGCAGTTGTGACGTCCCTTCTCTGGGCCAGTAATCAAGGAGCCTCAATCCTCATCACTAGCACTGGTGGGGAATGTTCACAGTACTTCAGTTGTGACCCTCTACACCAAGTACAATTTCCCTTAAGAGCATACAGGGAATGCATACTCCAGTCCTGGGGCTGGGCCTTCTCTCCAAGCCCCAAATAAGACTCCCCACTGAAGTTGAGTCCTTAGCCAGTTCCAAACCAAGACCGCCTACCCTCTCTGTGAAATCAGTGCTCTCAGTGTCCCTGTTCAAAGTAGCTGTCACAGACACACTTTCTTTTGAGATTTGGATTTTCACACACACACCTGGGAAAGGTTAGCACAGCTTACCTACTCTGACACCTCCACCCAGACTATAAGGTAGATTTACCACCACCAGAACACATGAAACCAGCTAATTTAATGTTCTTACAAGGGTACCCAATTACACTTAGTAAAATTAATATTTATACAAATGGTAGTGTTTAACCATGCAGCAAAACTTTCAGGAATGTGAAGCCACAGAGCCACCAAATAAATGCAAGTACTCTCAAAGGTTAAATATTTTCTAAAAGTAATACATAATCACTGCGGTGGTGGTGCTGCGGTAGTGTTGTCACCTCACAGTAAGACGTTGTCCTGGTCGATTCTCAGCTAAAGCGTCTTCTGTGTGGAGACATGCGTGAATGGGCATACCTTCGTTGAAGGTTGTGCGTCAGAACTGGCAACTCGCCACGTAAAAATCTACTGCCAATCATTAGCTGACCGGAGTTCCGCTGTGGCGACCCCTAACCGCGAAAAGCCGAAAGACACAACAACTCTCAAAGGTTAAATATTTTCTAAAAGTAATACATAATAAAAAGCATGAAAATGCTGAATATCTATTTAGAATAAACACCAGAGTTTCAATCAGAGGAAATATAAAACAATACAAATGGAAAGACTCAGACAGATATAGAAAAAACAAAACAACATTTAGTTAATCTCACTATATTTTCCTACCTGACTGAAGAATTACTGTTCCCCAGTTACTTACTAAAGCAAGGCAAGATGAAGTGGATGGGTGTCTTGTCAGGTCCAACAACAGAGTGTGCTTATTGCATCTCCCACTAGTATTAAAATACAATTTTAGTGCTGGCTGCAGAATGATATCACATCTGGTCACCTGATTCTGTGATTCCCACACTACCCCCTCACTAGAAACTGAGCCTGGATCCAGCACTGATGCATCACAATACACACACAGAACTTTTTAGCTAAGGTTTATTACAGAATCTGGACACTGTAAAACAATTGCAACACTTCCACCCTTCCTGTAGAAACTGACAAGCTATTCTCTGGCACCTCAGGGTAGCAATTAGTCACCACTAAGGGCAATTGAGCAAGACCACAGTCTAGGCTTTTCACAGACATTGTGTCTCTAGCTGCATTCAGATCTGTGAGATAAAATCCTTATGGCCTAAACCAAGTCATTTAATTTCAGGCTATTTTTCTTAAGGTTAGCTGGGTTGAGCTTAACCCCTTTCCTTCCAGTATCATCTGTTAAAATATCTACATTTCATCAGTTACAATAATACAGTCTGACATACAAGTAAATTTCTTTTCTGTCCAGCAGGACCCACTGCTGATACATTTTTAATACAAGCAACTTTACAAATACATTTTTAACACAAGCATCTGTACAAATCAGTATGATAGACATATAATTAGCATCCGCGGTGGTGCAGCAGTAGCATTGTTGCCTCACAGCAAGAGGTTCTCCCATTCAATTCTTGGCTGGAGTGCCAGGAGTGCCTTCTGTGTGGAGTCTGCATGTCCTCCCCACGGTTGGGTGGGCATTCAAAAGACATGTGTAAATGGGCGTGCCTTCGTTGAAGGTTGAATGTCGAGCTGGAACCTCGGTGTTTGTGAAAATCTACTGCCAGTCATTAGTGGACCGGAGTTCCGCTGTGGCGACCCTTAACCGGGAAAAGCCGAAAGACAAACAACAACAACATTCAAATGACATATAATTCTTTACAAAACTCCAGCTAGCTATGCTGGCGTGTGTTACACATGTACTGCCCTACTCTCTCTCTCTCTGGCACAGCTGGCACTACCTCACATCATCACAGCAGTGATTTCCTTGTCAAATAATTCTGCAGCTGTATATTTAGCAAATACTAATCCTGACCCTTCAGGCAAGAGTGGGAAAACTTTTCATAGATTTGGGAAAGGAATATTTTCTTCTCCCATCCTTTTTAGAATTCTTAATTATGAAGATCATATCTAAGTTTTTGTTTGGTTCGTCTGAAAATATAAGGGACAATACTGTCTCTTTTCCTTCTTCTGAGAGGAAATCTTCTCTACATGCTGATGATTCAGTTGACACTTCTTCCAGAGCAGCAGTTACTGGGTTTGTTATGACATGATTAACATGGTTACTTTCTATAAATATGTCTGATGGTGTGACAGGTAAAATTTTGAACCTCCCCCTTGATACAGAAGTTGTATTTGGACCATCTGCTGCTGAGGTCAAAAAAATGGGTGATGGAGGAAAAATTATTTTTAGCCTTCCTTCCCCAAGTTTGTTAAACATTACACCCTTATTTCAGGATCCTTTCTTAAAAACAAATTATGCTGACACAGCAATTGTCAGGCAAGTAGGCATTCAAGAGGACAATTCTACAAGTATGAGTGTCCATCTACAACCCCCCCCCCAGCATAATTCTTCCTCTTTTTCTCTAACTCCATTTTTCCTCACTCTTTTTGGCAACAGTCTATTAGGGGTTTTGATGGCTGTGGGAGTCCATACCTCCTTCTTAGGGAGTCCTTCCTCATCATCTGGATCAAACTTCTTTATTTTACCCTCTTTTCAGCCTTGGCTGGCTCTAGGGATAATAGAATCTGTCCAACCCTCTCTCTCTCTCTTGCAGGGAAAGGGTTTTTATTCTATGGTGATTCTGGATTAAAGAAAAAAAAAACTTCATGGAGACCAGTCCTGAATCTTTCCTTTCTCGACCAGTTTGTGTAGGTTGCACACAGTCCTATTCTCCTTTCAGTTTTTTGGTAACTCTAGATTTAAAAGATGTTTACCATCACATTCCTTTAGAATTTTTTTCAAACTTTACTTTTTAATACAGACATTTTCTGTGTCTGTATTACACTTTCAGTTGTATATATTACCTTTGTGAAAACTCTTGGAGCAGTGGATAACCAAAAGTGTCTAGCTCCATTGATAACCTACTGCAGCCTGCAAAGTATTCACTTTTTCCTTATTTAGAGAACTGGCTTATCTTTATAGAGTCTGTTTCAAAATGTCAGGAATCTCTTACTCAAGTAAGAGATCTCCATCTCAGACTTGGTTTCCAGTAGAACATTCGAAAATCTTCTCTTATTCCATCCCAAAGAATGGTATTCCTGGGATATCTCTTGGACACTTCCCAGAGAATAAACTAGATCTATTTCTAATCTATTTATAGGTTCATAGGTTTATACTAGGCTAATAACCACCAGAGGTTTTACAAGCCTTGTTATGCAACCCAAAGCAGTTTTGTCCCACAGTTCCTTCAGAGGCTATATGGTGGATTGGGGGGGGGGGTAGTGAATTTGTCATTTTCCATTCAATGATCAAGGTTTCTTTTGAGTAGGGTCAGGGATGAGCTCTGCTTCACATAAATGGGGAGCTTCTTCCATTGTGCAGGGATCCTTTAAGACAAATATTGGTCTCTCCAGCATGTTCTACTTATGTCGCAGGCAATGTTCAAGCCCTTGGATCTAGTGTTTCTGGTGCTGTTTGTCAGGCATAGATCGCCTCTCAGTACTTTGTAGGTGACTGAGTACAGAGAAAGGGCATTAAGGCAATCTGTGTAGGATAGGATATTTATACCATGGTTTCCTCTGGTGAGGATCTTTTGATGGCCTTCCAATAGTTGCCAGTGCCTGGTTAGGTACTTGCCAAAGATGGCATTGTACTCAGTGATGGGTCTGATATGGACTGAATAGAGTGGCACTATAATTTCCTTTGACCTGGATGCCATACCCTAACTTATGAGTTGGGTGACAAGAATGACGTTCTTACTATCTTGGCTACTTATTTGTCGAAGGCCAGATTACTTTCCCCATACGCTCCTGGATCCTTAACTATCAGGTCAACTCTTATGGGTATTTTATTGACATAGTAATTAGCTTGGGTGGACAATTTCCCAAAGGACACTATTATGCACCAAGACGTCAGGATCAGTGAGACCTCCTCCAGCAGGAAACTGGTCACCAGTGGGGTATTCCAGGGCTCTATTTCAAGCCCACTTCTGTTTGCATCTACTTCTCAGAAATCTATGATAGCTCCCAATTTACAGTCGTCTTTGAAATTGGTGAGCCAGATGTCTTTGACATTAGCCTTGACTTCTGAGAAGTAGATGCAAACAGAATCAGGCCTGAAACAGAGCCCTGGGATACTACACTGGTGACCAATTTCCTGCTGGAGGAGGTCTCACCAATCCTGACTTTGTGGTCCTATCTGTGAGCCAGATAGCAATGCAGTGAGTTATGTATGGATTTATGCCTAATTCTGAGAGTTTGTCAAAAATACCCGAGTGTGGTGTTGTATCAAATGCCCTGCCCATATCAAATAGGAGATATGCACTGTTTTCCTCTCATCCATAGCCTTGGTGACCCTTTTGAAGAAGTCTACCAGGTTGAGTAGGCAAGACCTTCCATTAATGAAACCAAACTAGGTTAGGTCTAGTGTCTGTAGATTGACAATGTTGATTAGGCAAGACCTTCCATTAATGAAACCAAACTGGGATAGGTCTAGTGTCTGTAGATTGACAATGTCCTCATTGATTGTTTCCATGATAATTCATTCTTTGGTTTTGCACATTAGACTTGTCAAACTGATGGGTCTGCAATTCCCTGGGTCGGTTGATGGTCCAGCCATATGAAGAGGGATGACTATTGCAGCCCTCCATTCACCTGGCACGTAACCTGTTTTATGGCTGTTGTTGAGGAGTGCCTCAAGTTGTCCTGCTAGGTCATATTTTAGGCTATTTAGGAGGCAACCAAGGATATTGTTGAAGTTCACTGAAGCAGTGTTTTGGCCTTAGCGAGCAGCAGCAGGACCTGCTCCCTGTTAATAGTTTTGGGAAATACGCTAGAAGGAATTTCACAGGGAGTAGTGTGGGGGGGGAGTAGGGGTTGAAGTCAAAGCTAAATTTATCACCTACTAGATTCGCTATGTCACCCTCCTCATTGAAGGTTGTGCCATTTATTATCAGTTCTGCACACTTCTGAGTGTTTCCTTTAAAGGACAATTGGTTTCTATTATTAAATGCTCAACTTCTCTGTCTTTTATCTCCCTATTTACTGTCTCTGCTATGAATAAACAGCAATACAGCATTTAAAATACTTTAAATTGACTGTTTCTCTCTACTAGAACAGCACCTTACTGTACTGTGTAGGTTTCAGTTTCAACTTTTGTCCCACCCTGGAAAAGTTTCTAATTCACTGATGTCATCAAGGCCACTGGATACAGGTAGTTCTTTGGCCATTTCCCTCCCCAAACTGACATTACCACTACCATCCTAAAAACCCACCCATGCTGTGATGTCACAGCTCTCTGGTCCTTCCCCTACCCATACAAAAAGTAAAGGCTAGAACAAGGAAACAGGACCTGAGTCAAGTCGCCTCCTGTGAGCTGTCAATCACGGTAGGTAACAGCTCAAATTACTCTTAGCACTTTGACAGCTAGGGAAGCTAGATGTGAAGAGGGATGGGAGATGAGTCAAAGTCGTACAAATTCAGGCCTCACAAAAGACTGCGGTTTAGCCATTCTAAAAAGAAACAGCAGTAAAAAGCACTTTGAAAGTCTGTTCTGTGGCATTTGCGCTGTTTGTGTTTTAAGTAGTCATTGAATGGCATAAAATGTTACTTAAAACCAACTGAAAGACAGCAGTGTATGTATGTAAAATTAGTGCAGTGACAGGAGTATTAGGAAGAAAGAGACTTGTGTGATGAATTTTTTTACAGACAAGCAATGAATTATAGGATACCGAGAGGCAGACTAAACAATCAGAATTACTTCAAGATGACCCCATGTAGTCAGACTCAGAAATTACATATAAAAATATTTAAAAACCTGTAAATAGTCCTAGAGTGAAGTTAAAATGTAGGAAATACCAAACCATGATGAAATAAACATGTTTTTTGAGTCTGTGGGTGCAGTTCTCCTTTAAGGCTCCTGACATAGTTGAAGAAGGCCTTCTGATTGCCCTTAGCTGGGGAGGCTATCTTGACCTTGTAATTGGCCTTGTTGAACTTTATTAGACATTTTACTTTCTTGTTTCATTGAATCAGAGAGGTCTTGTCTATAAGAGAGTTGTTCTTTCTGATTTTGGCAATGACTTTTTTTCTTTTGTTATATATCCTGTTAAGGTAAGGATTCCACCAGTGGGGTTTGTTTTTGGTATTAGATCTGGGCTTACGTCTGGTAGGTAGTGCAGCCTTAATACACCCTTTTACATGTTAGTACAGGTTTTTGTAAATAATTCTGTATAAGAAGCTGTGTTCTTGGAGTTTGGGGGAGCAGTCAGTTTTGACAAACTGCCGTTTAATAGGATATAGTTGGCTTTAGAATAGCTCCTAACTACTACAGTTTTAGTTGGGGTTTCTAGGTTGATTTTTATTTTGAGGGAGACAGCTTTGTAGTCCAATCTCACCAATGAGGATGTGATTTGAAAGGGGGTGCAATGCTGTCCCATGTTGGTGAGTACAAGGTCCACTATATTTGACCCTCTGGTTGAAGTGAGCACTATCTGGTCCAGGGTGTTTGTGTTGATAAAGTCTAGAAAATATTGTGCCTGTGAGTTAGAAACAGTGTATGTTTCCCAGTCTATAGAGTGGTAGTTAAAGTCTCCCATGAATAGGATATTTGGTTGGATAGTGAACACCTTTAGTATGACTAGCTAAGAGTTGTGAGCTTCATGGGTCATAGAGGGTGACCTGTATGGCCAGGACATGGTAATGAACCATGTCTAATGAGACTTGAATATGGATGAACTCCAGAGCATCATCCATTTTAACTTAGCTGAAGTTCTATTTGTTGCTAATGTAGATTAAGACACTACCACCTTTAGCCATTGTTAGTCTAAATGTATGGAAGGCACTGTAGTCTTACACTGTCAAAATACTTTCTATGGCTTTAAATCAAGTCTACATTCCCCACAGTGAGGTGAACTTGTATGGTCTGGAGTTTCTTGTTTAGGCCCCAAGCACTCAGCAGTAACACCTTACGGTTGCTTTGAAGCTTTTTTGTTATGTAGGCAGTTTTGTCATTTTGGCATTATCTAAAAAGGGCTCTAAGGGGTGAAGAAAGTTTCAGACAATATCCGAAAGCCCAGGGGCAACAGACGCAGACCAGCCTTGGCAAAGCAATATGGTCATTTAACCATCTCCTCCCATGCTGATAGATATTGGATTCCCCTAGGATGACACCAGAAACTAAGCTAATTATTAAAATCAGTCATTTTCTGTTCATACTGTGGCATCAGCCTTGTGAAGGAAGAATGCTGCTCAGTGCAAGGCATGTACTTGTCTGTGACACATATTCAGAGAGGTCCATGATGTCTGTTTTCACACAGTGCAGTGAAGTATGTCTCAGGTCATTTACATCCATATGGACTATGATAGCATCATATTTGTACCTGTGGTGTAGTGATTTAAGTGCATGCATGATATTATGGATCCTACTAAGTCCAGATAGGCAACTAACAGTTATCTTCTTGTCCAGCATGGTGAGAGGGGCATTTGTTTGCTGTACGATAGAATTGCCTATCCATACCTCTCAACTGTACAGGTTTTCACAGAATGTCCAGATATTTGCCTCATATTTTGGTCTATTTTTATAAAAATAGTGGTATTCTGGCATATCTGTGGGGATTGAATTCACAAAAAAATGACAGTCATTTAAGTTTCAAAATTCATATTCATTAGAAAATGTTATGATTACACAAATGCTTTTATTCTAACAACTTTCTAAGTTTATAAGAAAAATAGTTAACATTTGTCTCTATTTTTACACCTTTGTCCCCAATTATTTTCGGCTTTGTCCAGACTTCTTGTGCTAAGAAATTGAGAGGTATACCTATGACAAGAGTACTAGCTAAAGTGTTTGTTTGCCTTATGGGCTTTGTTCTTGAGGGATCATTGGGTGTAGGCTTATGTGTGATGTTAGGTATTGCTTTTGCTGTGTGCTTTAGTGATTGCTGAGGATAGGTGTTGAGGTTTGATGGCTTATGAGGTCGTGCCTCAGTATAATCTATATGTGTGGTGAGTGATATGTGTGAAGGATGCAATGTGTGTGTGTGTGTGTGTGTGTGTGTGTGTGTGTGTGTGTGTGTGTGTTCTTGACAACCTTGATTGTAAGCAGGATATTTGCTTCTGTGGGAAGTTATGTATATACATCTCTCACATACTGTGTTAGTTTCTTTCAGGATAAAAGGTTGAGTACATGAGACAATTGCTACATTGTCTCAGGATGCCCATAATCTATTAAGCTTACCACACAGATATTAGGAAATTGCAAATCCACATTATCAGGACTTGTATTAGGTTTGGGCTGTTATGGTTTAGGGAGTTAGTTTTACAGGCATCACTGAGTGGTGTCTAGGGTTAAGGCTAGATGTTGGCTATTGGAATCTTTCTACTCAGTCTAAGACTTCTGCAAAGGAATTTCTCAGAATTTTAGGATTCATGGCATCAGTGACTCTCATAATTCCTATAGCCAGACTCCACATAAAAATATGTAAAAATACAATGGTACCTACAATCTGTATGGTGCAAACATCAATACCCTCTGATCTTTCAAATTCCAGTTTTTGGATTTGTAGAAATGAAACTGTTTTGGTGGGGCGACCACTTTTATCTGAATTCATGTCTCCATTTCTACTTTCCATCTCCTCTATAGTCTGTAACAACAGATGTCCCGGAATTTGTTTGATGGACTCTCTCTTTTGGGGGTAAAAGCACAGTGTCTTTGGAATAAAAAAAGACGGATCAAAACACTTAATTGAAGAGATGTTGACCATAATAAATGCACTCATCTCTCTGTCATCTGTGATCCCTGAACCACTACAAGTGATCACAGACTGCACCATATTCATATAATACATAATTAGGGGGGTTCCATATTTTACCCTCTTAGGTTCATAGGAGGTTACTGGGCTAATGGCCAGGAGCCCTTACAAGCCTAACCATATTTATCCTGACTGCCACAATTGTCAGTGGTTAGGTGAGTGAAGTTCACAGAGGTAAGGGTCTATGATACTTAATACCAATTTCCTCTGTCCAAGAGGGACATGTGTACCACCCCAGGAGAGAATACGTGGTCACCCATCCATTGATCTAGGTTGCATTTGAAGAGGGTCAGGGAGAGACTATGTTTCATGTGAATTGGAAGCTTGTTCTAGAGAAGTGGCAGTCTCTGGAAGATGTATCTGTCTTTCCAGCATGGCCTATTCATGTCAGAGGCTAGGTTAAGATCCCTGGAGTGAGTGATCCTTCTATAGTTTGATTTACAAATGTGTAGCATTTCCATCAGGGCCGGGTCAGAGACTGCCTTGTAAGCCAGACACAGGTCACCCCTCAGCAACCTGTAGGAGACAGAATACAGTGACAGGGCTTTCAGTCTTTCCATATAAGACTTGTTTTGTGTACCCTGTAATTTCTTGGTGAGAAACCTCTGTGGTTTCTCCAATTGTTGCAGGTGTCTGGTGAGGTACATGCAAAAGGGAGCACTGTACTCAATTATTGGTCTGATGAGGGCCGAGTATAATGGAATTAAAACATCCTTAGAAATAGATGTACTGCCTTTATTTTTACTACTGTAGATATGTGGTGGTTAAAGTTCACATTGCTATCAACCTGAGTACTCAGATCATGTACCACTGGGTCTACACTTGGGGGGGGTGCTGTTTATAATGTAATTATCACAGATGTCAGCTTTACCAAAGGGAATAATAATGCATTTTTTTGCAATTAGCTTTAATCCATGGCTTTGCACCATTTATCTGCATCAACCCTGTCTGCATATATTAACATCAATGGGAGACTCAATAATTGCTCACAGTATGCAATCATCAGCGAACTTGGTCAGCCACAGGCCGTCCAAGTTTGCCTGGACTTCTAAGAAATAAATTCCGAACAGTAAGGGGCCCAGCACAGAACCCAGTGATACACCATTGGTGACTGGTCTTTTACTAGCAATGAAGTCACCCACTTTGATGGTTTGTGCCCTGTCGGTGAGCCAGTTGGCTACCCATCTGGTAATGTAGGGGTTAATTCCCAATTAGGAGAGTTTATCCATAATGCCTGAGTAGGGGATTGTGTAAACTGCCTTGGCTAGGTAAAGATAGGAGGTATGTACTGTCTTTCCCTTGTTTGAGGCCTTGGTGACTTTGTCTAAGAAGTCAACCATGTTTAACAGGCATGATCTTCCTTTAACAAATCCAAACTGGGCTGAGTCCAGAGTTTGGAGATTACTTATGTCCTTGTTAATAAGGTCCATAAGGATTCTTTCCACATCTTGCAGATGAGGCTGGTCCAGCTTATGGATCTATAATTCCCAGGGTTAGTTGATGGTCCTCCTTTGTGCAGAGGGATTACTGTTAATTGTCCTCTAGTCTGCTGGAACATAGCCAGTTCTCATGCTGTGGTTAAACGGGGATCGAAGTGGGTCTGCTAGGTCATGTTTTAAGTTGTTTAACAGGCAACCTGGGATGTTGCCTGGTCCCATTGATGACATGTTTTTGGCAGTGGAGAGCACCAAGATGACCTGCTCTCCTGAGATAATAGGCTGATGAATGGTGGCAGGTATAGTTTGGCGGATGACTGGAGGGGACAGGGGAGTGAAGTTTTCTCCACATCTGTCAGCTAGCAGCTTGGCTATTACCTCTGGTTGAGTATGGGGGGGGGGGGGTGCCATCCACAGCCAGTTCATTGCATAACCTGGATATTTCCTTTTAAATTTTGGACATAGTTAAAGAATGCCTTGTAATTATCTTTAGCTAGGGAGACTATTTTTGTTTCATAATTACATTTGGAGGATTTGACAAGATTTCTAATTTGTTTAAGCTAGCAGGGCCAGTGTTACCATTTTAAGGGCTCCAGCAAATGTCAAGTTGGGGGCCCCATAGGCACTTCTAGTCTTAGCGTCACTGTTTCACTGCCACCCATCCTAAGCAACCTTTAAGTTCATACTGCAAACTTTTAGGAGTAGTATGCACAGACTGAGCTGTAGCTACAATGTTCTTACATTACAACAGGTCTATGCATCACACTATGTCGGCCTATTTCAGAAAGGGAAATTTACAATTATTGTCATTTAGTTGCAACAATGATACATTACAACAATCCATGTACAGGTCTGGACTTAGGTGAAATGGTGCCATAGGCCAGCTTTTCAAGCCCCCCCTCCAACACACACACATATGCCCTCCAGTCCTCCCCTGTTTCCCCCCATCTTCGGTTCATCATACCAAGCACATTACTTTTTTCTTATTTTTCCTCACATTTTGTCTTGCTCCTCATCTTTTTTCAATAATGGCTTAAACAGAAATTATAATTAAGGAAAGAAATTCATTGTTGTTGTTGTTCAGATTTAGTTTTTCTTGGATCCTTTCAACATATCTTTCCTGACCAAGCCAGCACAGTAATACCCATGTAGGAAATAACTCAAAAAAGCCAGGGCCCAAGAAGTCATATGGTTACAGATGCTATGGGGTGCATTTTAGCGCATTGTCCCAACTGTTTAATGGTGGCATCAACAAAAATCATGTGTAAGAAAAGAATTTCAGCCTTATATATTTTTTTCTTTCAAGGAAGATATAAGTCGTGCCCAAGGCTTAATGTTCAAAGTTGACAAAATAGTAATTCTCAATACACTAGCAAGCCACATGTTGTATGAGGGTACACAGGTCTTATCTGGGAATTATGCCTGCTTCTTTAACTCCCCAAAAGATCATCACTGCCAATACATGTCTCTGGTGTCAGACTGGAATGAAAGCAGAGGTTCAAATTGGCACAGTCATGTATTTCAAGTAACTGCTGATACACATATACATACCACTCCTCCTCACTCGTCACCCCTGACCCCAAAGGCAGACTCCTGTTTATGTGCCTGGTGTGTGATTGTGAGGAAAGCGAAAAAATAATCATTCCAGTAATGTACTCTATTGCTCCTAGAAAGTACACTGACCCTACACAAGCTATAGTAACCTTCTTTGTACAATGTTGAGGTTTGTGAGAAGTAAAACAATGTTCACACTGTCATCAGCCCAAATACCTCTAAGGTTTGACTGTGATAAAAATGAAAGAAGAGATAACCACAAAATCCCCAGCCCCCCACCTACCCATACATAACCTACAACAGCTTTCTGTACACACACATTTGAGAAATGCTGGTTTTAAAATGGGTATAGTTGACACCAGAGGCTATTATCAGCTTTCTCTTAACATGGTCATATCACAGCCCTGTTCAGCTTAAAGAGCACATTAAATTAATAAGTTTTTTCACCTCACTTTCGCCCAACCAGCAACAGCTTTTTGTGGGGACCCCTACAGAGTTAAGGATTATTAATGGAGCCATCTGTATCCATTTATGCAGTCTGGGGAGTGGGGGTCACAAGACTCTGAGACGATCTAAGTGTCTGAATATTCTGTGACATATTTTATGCCTTACTTTTGAAATATAATTACTTGTTAGCTGCATTTTTGATGATACCCAGAAGAACAGAGCACATGTCCTGGCATTATTGAGTGCATGCACAGATAAACTCAGTGAGTGATATTTTACACACACACACACACACACACACACACACACACACACACACACACACACACACACACACACACACACACACACACACACACACACACAAAACACTGGTACTGCCACACCAGATCAGTGACTGCTTTGTAGCAGTCGTCATACAGCAGCAGGGGTAAGCCACTTTTATTTATCTCACTGAGGAGTGATGTATAGCTGTCACAGTACCCAATTTCATAGAAATTTCCTGATTTTGCTTATAATTCTGCTTTGTCTTTCAAAAATAGTTTGATTTACTGGTAAATTATTCAGGATTACAGTCAATAAATTCAGACATCACACTTTTATATTTCTTACGGTCCAGAAATGCATATTGATGCAAAAGGTGTTGTTCTATTAACTTTTTTAAGTGAATTAAAGTAATATTTAAAATGTGTTCCTGATTTTGAGCCTTTATTCTGCTATTACTTTTGGCACTGCACTGAATTCTTCAGCAAAGAAGTTGCAAATTATAGTATCTGGTGTTCTGTCAGATGTTGTGTCTTTCGGCTTTTCCCGGTTAGGGGTTGTCACAGCGGAACTCCAGTCCGCTAATGATTGGCAGTAGATTTTTTACATGCCGAGTTGCCAGCCCTAACGCACAACCTTCAATGAAGGTATGCCCATTCACGCATGTCTCCACACAGAAGACGCTCTAGCTGAGAATCGAACAGGACAATGTCTTACTGTGAGGCGACAATGCTACCGCAGCACCACCACTGCAATATTTATAAAAATTCCCTGAAAAAGAAAACCATCCCTATATATTGGAAGTATTAGGTTTGCACTGACATTAGGCACTCTGGGCTGCTGATCTCTCTAGAGCTTACCTTGCTCATGTTCATTATCAACTTTATCCTAACAGGGTTATATCACAACCCTGTTCATGTTAAAGCACTTAGTCAGGAAATAAATACATTTTTTCCTCATTTTTCCCCATCCAGCTATAGCTTCTATGGGGTCCCTATACAGTCAAGAATGATTAAGCCCCTCTGCAGCCATGGGTATTGCAGGTACCTAAAGCTGACTATGTTGTTAGTTTTACTGGAGAGAATATCCACAAGTAAGGTTTAACTAAGTCAGGGGCACTATGTCAGTGATAAAATATTTAATGGTATTGTGAAGCCAGTTACTTGATAAAACACTGTTACTATAACCAGAGATATCTTTTTTTGAATTTTAAAGATACAAATTAAAATTATTACCCACCTGTTTTGTTAAGTATACAAGATTGCTGTACTAATTTTTGTTAGTTTAATAGACATGTTACAAAATATCAGGATAAGCGAACTTACTGTGGTTGGGGGCCCCCCAGGAACAGGGGGCCCCCAGCGACTGCAGGGTTTGCTGGTGCCTAAAGCCGGCTATGAAGCTAGAGAGGGATTTCTTCCTCTGCTGAGCCAGTTCCCTCTTGTTCTTGGGCGTTAGTCTTTTTCTCTTGTTGTATTGCCTGTTTATGCTAGGGGTCCACCAGCGGGGTTTGTTTTTTCAGCAAGAATTGGTTTTAATTTGGTCAGATACTGCAGATTCTATACAACTGCTTAAGTTGTTATACAGGTCATTTGTGTACACCTCTGCATAGGATTTCATGTTATCTGCATTCGAGAGGGACTTTGAAACTTCTTATACCATCACTTAGTAGGAGGTAATTTGTCTTAGAAAAATTCTTAAGCATTTTTGAGCTTGATATGGTATCTGGTCTTATAATTAAGTTGAATGAGACTGATTTCTGGTCTGATCTCACCAGGGAGGACAACACATGGGGGGAGGGTCCAATGCTCTCCCATGTTAGTGAGTACTATGTCCAGGACATTTGAGACTATTGTGGGTGTCCTGACTAGCTGTTCCAGAGCATTTGCATTCACAAAATCCAAGAACCTCTGAGTCAGCATGTTTGTGATCATGTGTTTCCCAGTTGATGGTAGGATAATTAAAATCACCCTTGAGTAGGGTGTTGGGTGGCAAGTGACTCCAGTAAGTCCAGGTATGCTTTTTCTGTTTCATGGTGGGGAACCTATAGCTAGCTATGATGTGGTAGAGGGCTTTACCTATAGTTAATTGGACACCGAGTAGCTAAAGAGTCATACTGTTTGACCAGTCTTGAGGTGTACTTATCCTCAATGAAGATGGATACACCTCTTCCTTTGGTTCTTTCATGCTCAGTTTGTTGTCTAAATGTATTGAAGACATTGTAGCCCTGCACTGCTAGGGTGCTTTCCACACCTTTGAACCATGTCTCAGTAACTGTATAGATGTCAGCATCTTCCAAATCGAGGAGTGCTTCCAGGGAGTGCAGTTTTTTGTTTAGACTTTTAGCATTAAGAAGCAGTACCTTGAGTTTATCTAGAGAGGATTTTGTTATGTTGGGAGGTGGGTTATCTGTGCATATTGGCCATGGTAGTCTGGGATATAGCAATTCTGCACAATAACACTTTACAGGCTTCTTTGTTTCAGTCAGCACAAAAAAATTTGCAGCACACAAGCTGAGCAGGACCACAACAGATGCTCCTGAATGGAAACTGAGTCAGGGGCTTTCCCAGAATTTGATCCGGTTGTGGGGAACACAGCTAGACATGTTTGCTTCCATTCATAACCGACTACTGCCAACATTTTGTTCCAGGATTGCTTGTGAGCAACCAGGAAAATAGAGGTATTCTCTTTTTCTTGGAGAAGAATGTTTCCTGTATGCCTTCCTATCCCTTTCACTGATATCCAGGGTCATTCTGAAGATTCAGAAGAACTCTCTAAGTTTTTTGTGATGACCCTCTTCTGACCCAGGCAACAGTGGTTATCCCTTCTTTTGAAAATGGCTAAGGACAGTTACCATAAGCATTCTCACAGACTGGACCTACTCACACAAGACAGGCATTGTTTGATACCCCAACTTCAAATATTTTCACCTGGCTGCCTGGCTGATAGAATGTTAATATCTTTTATGCACCTTTCTTTCCTGAGGATGTGCAGCAGATGTTACAAAAGATAAAGAAACCTGCAATTAGAAAATCGTATATATTAGCTTATGCAAAAAAAAATCTAGTTGGTGGCACATTAAGAACCAATGCCCTTTTATGGCTAGCATTTGTGTGGGTTTTAATCCACTGGCCTTATTCCTCTGTCAAGGTAGGCCATTTAAGCATGTCTGCACATGGATCCTCCTCTTTCAATGCACTTTCATGTACAGCTGTTTTTGAAAGGGATTTTTACATATTCCTAAACCTATAAACAGATGGTTCCTTCTTGGGATCTTATCTTTTGATCCATTTAAACCAGATCTTCAGGCTAATTTGAGTTGTATCATGGAAAACAGAGTTACTGATTGCTCTGAAATCTGCAAGCAAAGTCTCTGGGTTATAAGACTCTTATGATGGGTATGTCTTATCTCATTTTCCTCAGAGATAGGGTTCCTAGAGAATGAATCCTTCATTTGAGTCTACAGTTGTATCCATGTTTATCTGAGACAAGTTGTCTGTCTCCCAAGTTTCCTTCCACAACCTAAAATGAGGGAGAATAGATCCTTCTTATTCTGGACATCCACAGATAACTTCACTACTATCTTGACAGAAATTAAACTCTGTCCAGGTATTCATTTCTTATGAAGGTAAGAAATCAGAACAGCCAGCGTCAAAACAATTTCCAAATTGTTGTCTCGTTCTATTTTCTTTTATTATTTCTATTATAATAAGTCAGTTTCAGGCAGGTTCAAGGCACACTCTACTAGGCTTTAGCTTATTCTATAGCTGTCTGGAAAGAAGTATTTTAGAGGTACTATCTTAGTCCTCAGTATATGCTTTTACAAAGTACCACATACTAGATCCCTTTTCCAGGTCTACAAAAGGCTTTACTCGGACCATTCACCAGGACCTCCCAGACCTTTCATCCTTCCTCCTCCCTCTTCTTCTAAACTTTGCTGGTCTATCCATATAGCTTAGGTAGGTGTAGCAGTGATAAATGATGAACTTAGTACACTTGCATAAGTAAACATACCATACCAGTGGATGTTCGAATGATCAGCACTGCAGCAGCCACTCCCATAATTCCTCTGCCTTTTGCGCACCAGGGTGATGGAGTATTTATTTATTGTTTTATTTGTTTGCCATTTATTAACCGTGTTGGTATGGCTGGGCAGGTGCCCTTTTTCAGCAGAGACCCGGGAAGAAAAGCTCCAATTACAAAAAAGCATTTTTTTACAATCAATAGGGTCTTTACATATACAATTAAATACAGCATTTAAAATATACAAACAAGAGAAGGTAGCATACTGCATAGCTAGATAACCTTTTTTTCTTCTTCTTCTTACAATGTATGACAAGGAAAAACAAAAGAGTAAAACAATAGAAATAAACAATCGTGTTTCTTACAAGCACAGTAAGCTCATTGAGAAATCAATAGTTTAGAATTGGAAAATGTTGACTTATTCCCTAGTATAGAAGGGCATGCAGGTGTCAGAGAGAGTGATCCGTGCACAGAGTGGAGTGAAAAGGAGGGGTATAGAATGAAAGAGGAGGGAGAGATTCCTTAAGACTCCTTTTGCCTAACATTGACCTATTTCAGGGCTCTAGCTTTCCTCTTTCAGTTGACGCGGAAGTTTTAATGGGCTTGGCACTGAGACAGCTGGTTTTGTCCTTGTTCTGCTTGAGCCTCCAATGGTTTGGGCATCTGTAAGGTGGCCTTAAGCTTTGAAGCCTGACTAGCTGTCATATCCTAGGATAATGCCAATATAGTTCAGGCTACTGCAATAGTGATACAACATCTACTGTTATGGTAAGTTTACTTACATAATTGTAGTTATGGAGCTGCCATATCATAGCTGTACCTTTTTCATTTGCTTCCTGCAACCCCACCCCCCCACTTTGAAGCCACTAGCTGCCAATGAAATGGACAAAGGAAATACAGTGGAGCCTGGTTTCTGTGATGCATGGTGAGATTAGCCCACAAAGCTGTCTCCTCCAAAATAAAATTCAACTCAGTAACCCCAACAAATCCTGCAACAGTTAGGAACTATTACAAAGCAAACTACATCCTATTAAGCAACACATTGTCAAAATGTAATGCCCCTCTCAACCCAGAGTTCACAGCAACATGTGCAGAATTGTTCACAGAGACCCTGCACAACCATGTAAATGGCTGTATGGAGGCTGGTGTACCTACTAGAAGTAAGCCCAAAACAAACTCTAAAAACTACGTACACAGGTGGAATACTAACCATAAAAGGGTAATTAACAAAAGGAAAAAAAGTCATGAGTAAAATCAGGAAGAGCATCTCATAATGGTAGGAGCTCTCCAATTGAACTAAACAGGAAACTAACAGGGCTAGTTTAGTCCAACAAGGCCAATTACATGGCAAGGATAGCCTCGTATGCTAAAGACAACTGCAGGCCTTTTACAGTTATGTCTGAAGCCTTAAAGGTAGCACATATCAGTGTGCTGAACTGGTGATCAGTGGTGTCACCTTCACTGAGCAGTGCATCATAGCAAATTTGCTGGCTGACAAATTCATCTCAGTCAGGATTGGTGAGACCATCTCCAGTAACAGATTGGTCACCAGTGGTGTACCTCAGGGGTCTGCACTGGGACTGCTCCTATTTGGCATCTACTTCTCAGAGGTAAATGTTAATGTCAAGGGCCTTTGTCTGACCAAGTTCGCAGATGACTACAAATTGGGAGCTAGCATAGAATCCCCCTGTGACACAAACATCTTATAAGAGGATCTAATACTGACAAATAACTGGTGGCTAAGTCACAGATTAAAACCCAATATCAAAAAATGCATCATAGTACCTTTTGGGAAAAGTGCCACACAGGCTAATTACTTCATCAATAAGACACCTCTAAGAGTTGACAGAGCAGTCAGAGTTCAGGGAACATATACAGACAGCAATCTGACCTTTGACCAACATGTGGCCAAGGTAGTAATAAAATCATTCTATGTCACTCAACTTATAAGTAAGGGCATGGCACCCAGGACCAAGGAAATCATAGGGCCACTTTATCTGGCCCTTATCAGACATATGTGATATGTGCTACTGGAGCGTTTCTCCCCGGGCCTCCGCAGAAAACAGGCTCTGTGGAACCTAGTCGGACATTCCCGGTCAACAAATGTTAAATAAATAAAAAAAATAAAATAAATATCATTGAGTATAATGCCCCCCTATAGCATGTACCTGACTAGACATATGCAACAGTTGAAACACCCACAAAGACTTACCTGGAGAATTCAGGGTATAAGCATATTGCCCAATACAGATTGCATTAATATGCTCTCTCTATACTATCTTTAACAGGTTACTGAGAGGAGATTTATGCCTGGCATACAAGGCATCTGTGGTTCCAGTTCTGACGTAGCTTTTGCACATCCAGAAAATGAACAGCATCATAAGTAAGTCATGCTGGTGAGACAGATGTGTCTCAGAGGATCCCCATGTTCTGGAAATGGCTTGTCATCCATGTGAAAGTGAGTCGATCTTTAACCCTATTTAAGTTTAACCCTGATCAATGGATGGAAAATTAGAAATTCACCCTGGGTCTGGTCTCCATGTCTTTGATAGAGGTAAACAGCAATGCCCAAACTAATATCCCCCTATATAACCTCTAGAAACTTCCTAACATACCCCCTACATAACCTCTAGAAACTTCCTAATATACCCCCATAACCTCTAGAAGCTTCCTAACATACCCCCTTCTGATAAACACCCATGATACATAGGGACACAACTGGGTTGGATTGCATGGCTAGGCTTATAAAGGCCCTGTGGCCTTTAGCCTAGTATATAACTATGAACCTGTGAACCTAAATATTATATACTGCAGGATTCGAGAACTCACCCATGACAGAAGTCTAAAAATTCCCAGATGCATTACTCATTTTGATATACAACTACAGCATTAAACAAGGAATTTGTAACAGACTTCTTTATTTTTTCTTATTTAGTTTTACTATTTCATATATTTACTGCCTATATGTAACGTGATGCACTGCTGCTGATGCTATAGTACATGAAAATCCATATATTCTGTTCATTTGGGGAAAGTGTAATGCTTTTTGTTGCAATGAGCAAGTGTTTATTAGGCAGCTTTTCCTGCATTTGGGAGCAGGCCATTTAGCCAATAGTCATTCACTCAAATTTTGATTTATCTTATTAGTTTATATCTACATTTGTTAATTAGATTAGCACACTGGTCCAAAGACCTTTATCAGGAATGACTTGGGTCTTAGTGGGCAGCAATTCAATTACTATAAATCAGTACAATATAAAATGTTTTTTGTATTATGACAGCATACCTTAAATGACAGACACTACAAAAGACAATTTATTTCACACAATAAAACACTCTGTTGACTTTGTAGATAAGACAAATATCAACACAATATGATTAAGCAAATGATTAGCAAGCCAATAAGCGTGGGTAGCATTCAAGTGATGTGGCCAGCAGATATAGGTGAAGAAAGAGAACAAGAGATGGTTAATGAGGTTGGAGAATGTGCTGGACTGTTCTGGAATAAGGTATAGTGAAGTAAAAAAAAATTAAGAAATGAGGCATTAGGTAAGAATCTGTAGCATATATAAGTTAAATAAATGCTGTATTTACAGCAATCTGGCCAACAATTCAGAAGGATGGGAGTCAAAAAATGAAGGACATCAGTGAGCCCCCCCCCCCCAACCAAAGGTGCAGTGTCATCAGAACTTGAGTGTACAGCCTGCAAACGTTTCTTTGAAACAGTCTCCAGAGTGAACATTTGGCCAAAATGTTAGCATCTTTGTCCACTGAGGAGATTTGCTTCTGGCAAATCTGGATGTTTAGCATGCACATTCCCCAAACATTTATATTCACTGACCACTGTCAGAACTGCAAATGGGTTTAAAATTAAGCCATTTTGGAATGGTATGAATAACTTTCTACAAGCTTTATTTAATTAATCATTTTATTTAACTAAAGCTCTTGTATTATTAAATGTGAACGAAGGTCCTCATTTGAATAGGTCAAACATGTATCTAGTATGGACTATACTTGCAATTTCAAGGAAGTGTATAACAAGAAGATGAAATACAAACACAATGCCAACTTTGGAAGATTTTTACAACCTAATAAAGACCACAGCATTATTGGAAATTAAAGTTAAAGAACTAAGAATTTATCCAAAGCCATTTATCAACAACCCTTGGGGAAAAGTCTTATCGTTGATTGACACTATACAATAATTGATCAGACACACTGATAATGGATTGGACATACTTATAAAGTAACTGTATACATTAAGATCTGTTATAGTGTCAGGCTAATGTAAATAGTGTACATAGTTATTTAAGATGTTATGTATAAATACTATGGAATTCATTCAAATGTATTTGAAAAAATAAAAAAAAATTTGAGAAAGAACTGCAAATGGGAAAAACATACTAGCAATGTCATTTCCAGTAAATTTCTTTTGCTAGACACTACTTGAAAAAGTACAAACACAACTGCAGGAAAAAACTCAACTCAGTAGTTCTCTTTCTAGGAATTATCAAATTTTCAGCAAATACTTCCCAGCAGTAATCCAGGCACAATGGACTGCAGAAAGGCAAGAATACCATTACCTGTGAAACTTAGGGAGGATTCAACAAACTTCACTTTACACTAAATTACTGCATGAGTGAGGAAAACAGTCACATGATATATGTATTACTAAAGCAAATATAAACAAAAAAGTGAGATGTGAACAAATGCCTTAGTGTTTTAGACAATCATTTTATGGTATATTGAACTGGAAATACAACGCTCTTGACTGGTCCTAGATAATAACCTGCTAATTTAAAATCAGTCTTTATGTTTAATGAAAGACACTTTTGTCAGCAGACTGACTATATCAGCATAGTTTGTCTTTTGCAACAAACATCAATGTTATTTGGAAAAAGTAAATAGTTACAGCAAAATGCAAATTTCTTTTGACTGCCATCTGAAGGGCTGCATGTGTGTATCCAGTCATAGGTCTGTATTTTGTCAGCGTATAAATTCAGCAAACATTGCCAGTAAACTCATGTATGAGCATATCCATTGTGTATGTCACAGTACAAGCTGTCAGCATCAGTTTAAGAGAATAAAATACACTGCACAAGATTAAGGTTGTCAGTACAGAAAAGTACACAGTCATTCTGCAGACTCTGTATCTGCTCATCCACTGACTATGATTTGTGTGTGCAAAAGCTAACACCCACAATTATGACACAGAATTTAAAGGTAAGGAGCTCCGGGATGGGACCCAGTGGTTCCTCTGCATCTCCACAATGTCCAGCGCAATCAATTATTTTTACTACTTTTCATATAAAATGGACATGTGAAAGACAAATGTCACAAATGCTACTTACTTTAGTGATATAAGTTTTAGTAAGTGCTGTGATTCTGGTGGGAGGTTCCACTTACTTGCCCTGCCCACATGCTAGTAAATCTCACGGGCAGTGAAGATAATACAGTACTCAGACTGACCCACTCGTATACTCACAGAGTGCCTCTATGTGCTAAATGAAAGCATGCTTAACAGCATTTCTGAACAGAGTACCTCTCTGAAGTAACTGAGTGTCTAGACAACATGGCAAAGTGTCTACGACATGGGAATGAATGTCCTCCTGCTCAATCTTACAGTTCTGTGACTGTCACATGAACAGGTATTAGTGTGCTGCAGGGTGTATGACACTAGTGCATTATCGCACCATATGACAGGCTGTCTAAATGTACTAAGGGTGCCAAGCGATAGCATACCTAACTATGTGTTAGGGTGCCTATGTCAAGTAACAGCCTATATAACTAAGCCGTGATGCACCATGTCTGTGCTAAGTGATGGCAGTATACTAAGCTGCCCCATGTGACACAGTATCTTTTCCTAAGAGACAACATATCCAACTACACCATGAAGCACAGCATCTGTGCCTATACTGACAAAATACCCAGCAATACCTTGAACAAGGTGCAACTCCTAGTGACAATATGTTCAAATACAGTATGTGTCAGGGTGTCTGTACCAAGTGACAGCATATCCAGCTACACTATGATGCACTATGCCTGGGTCAAGTGACACTATGACCATCCGTATCATGTAGAAGGTTGACTGTACAAGTAGCAGCTTATCCAGCTATCTAGTAAGGTATCAATTTTATGACTGATAAACTGTATTTCATAACATTCTTAAGACTGGCGGTCCAGTTGCATATTATACCATGACCCCCCCAAAACGTGCACGCTGATTGGCCAGCGTGCCCATTGTAAATCGAGTTATACTAATGGAAAAAGGTCCGGTCGCCCGGACTTTTTTCCATTAGTATAACTCGTTTTTTTAAAACACTGTCTCGCTATGTTAAATGGGTTTAACATAGTGAGACAGCTTTAAAATAAGCAACAGAGATCTCCGTTGCTTATTTTAAAGCTGTCTCGCTATGTTAAACCCATTTAACATAGCGAGACAGTGTTTTGAAAAAAAACAACGGAGAAAGCAAGATCTCCGTTGCTTTTTTTTAGTGTTTCACTATGTTAAATGAGTTTAACATAGCGAGACAGTTTTAAAATAAGCAACGGACATCTCCGTTGCTTATTTTAAAACTGTCTCGCTATGTTAAACTCATTTAACACAGCGAAACACTAAAAAAAAAGCAACGGAGATCTTGCTTTCTCCGTTGCTTTTGCCCACAGCTCTGATGTACATCAGAACTGCCGCGGATGCCAGACATCTGCGGAAGGGCAGCAAACAGGCATTATACTATGCCATTATTTAAGAAAAGTAATAGTTTCTTTTCTTAAATAATGTCATGGTATAATAGCAATAACCCACTTCTGGGTGTGGGTAATGCTAAATTTACCCACGGTTGGCTTTGTTTGGTCCGGCCGCCTCGGGACCAAACCACGCCATCCGTGGGTAAATTTAGCATTACCCACACCCAGGCGTGGGTTATTGCTATAATATCTAATTCCCACCTCTGATTCTCTTACAGCTTAACTGCAAAAATTAACAATTATTCCAGTTTCTAAAAGGAAAATAGTGTATAATCTAACTCAGAAAATAACTCATTAAACAACATATGAATTTTCAATATTTACACTATAAAAAGATGCAAATATTCTTTGACTATGACATGTGGAATTGCTGCTCAGCAAGGATCCAACTGGATGAATGCAGCTGCTTGGGAATTCAACCCAATCAATTAAACATACGTGTTTTTGCAGTGAGACAAGCCCCCGCACCTCCACAAAACTTAACAAGTTTATGGTCTCACCAACACAAAGAAGGGAAAAACCTCCCAAGGGAAAGGAATTACTGCTGCTGTAGACTTAGAAGCCATGGCAACAGTCATTTCCCAGTGAAAAATAAGCAATCAAGAAATCAGTTTTACCATGCTGAACTTGAAGAGAAACAACTTCATCCAGTTTGCACCCCATGAGCAGTAGAGAAACATTCATACAAGCCAACTGAATCCTGGACTACAATTTCATAATGCAAAGTCTTTAGTACCTTAGCACAAGTCCTTTTTCAGGCTTAATTATTTTAACTACAAGATCCCAAATCAGGTACTAAATTAAACAAATAAAGGATGAAAAGAGAGCAACAATTAGACATTTAGCTGTTTTAATAAATGCAGACTTACTTCTGCAACTACAGCTGGCATGGGAGAAGACAGAGCATGCCTGGGTTGTCTATTTTGAAGGCCTTTTTGGTATTTGGTCTACTGCCTATAGTACCAAGCCCCACCTCCAACTTTGGTCTACTGCCTATGGTACCAAGCCCCACCTCCAACTAAAGCATTAATTGTTGCCATAGTAAAAATATTAAATGGTAATGCTGTCTTACTGAAGACAGTATCCCTTTTTAAACAGAGAGGAAGTGAATACATACTGGTCTGGCCTTGTTTAGTTGCTTATTGGTGCAAAACTGGACTTATTTTTATCCCGTATCGACTTAAGTTTTGTTATAAGGAAAAAACATAACTTCCATATTAGACTTGAAAAACATATGGTTAGGGATCAAGGGTCTGCAGACTCCCTTTATAAAAGAAAACTTCTGAAATGTTATATATATATATTTTTTTTTCTAAGACCTCATTTTATATACATATTAGACATGTAATATACATATTGAATAGTTTTATCACATAAAAATATTATCCTCGTGTGACAGTCCACCCTTTGAAAATAAACATTCAATAAAGCATAGACCATTTTACATGAAAGGGAACTTATTCATGACAGTTATGTCTGTGTGCCTGTGTGTGTGATTTAAACATACTGCATATCACCAAGGGATAGTTGTTTGAATAAAACCAATTGTAAAAAGGAATCACAGCACACAGCATCAAAAATTACAGAGTTAAAAATAAAACACCTGAAATGAAGTATTTTTTGCAAGGGGCAAAGGAGTATATATAGATATATATATATATATATATATATATATATATATATATATATATATATATATATATATATGTAAAATATATATACTGCATAAAACAATGCCAGCACTTCCTTGTATTCCAGACAGGAAAACAGTTGATTGTCCACATAACCACACTGACATCTACAAAATCCAATAAGTCAAATTAATCCAATAAGGCCAAATACAACAATAACCAACAGCTAACAACTAGGATTGCAGACCAGTTTCACCCCCTGGGGTCTTCAGTGCATACAGGAAATGATCAAACCAAGGAAAATTTAAAGGCCAAAAGCTTTTAGAACCAAAAAAACTTTTAAAGTGCCCCCTACCTATCTGCAATATTAGATGAATAAGAATAACCTAATAGAATAATACAATATGACTAAAACAGTTGGAATTAGGATGAATGAACCAAAAGGAAGTACTTTTTGCGGAAACTCTAATTATTATAAGGTGGTGTCTAGAACTAAGTCCTTCCTCTATCAATACCAATAAAGTATTTGATATTCGATTTTTGATCACCTGTAATATGGAATGGATGATTTACATGGCAGTGTGCCAATGTGGTGCGTTCTAAGTTGGTCAGACATCACATCTATTTAAATATAGAATTGCATTGCATATTACTGATGTGAATTGTAAATGCAACAGGAGTGCTCCTTTTAAACATATGGTGGAACATGTGGGGGCACATTTTATTTTAGTAGGTATTGATATGGTGAAGGGTGATGGCCTATCTGTGATACAGAAACATAAAATCTTGGATAATAAAGAAAAAATGTGGATTATTAATCTAGGGGCACTATATAAACCAGGTTTAAATGAAAGTTATTAAAAAAGTTTTGTATCATCTTGAAATGTATGAGGTTAGTTTAGTGATTCATGCAGTGATCAGTCTTATATTTACAGCTTATTGTATTATTGTATTAGATTGACTTATTGGATTTTGTGGATGTCATTGTGGTTATATGGACAATATACTGTTGTTCCATCTGAAATACAAGGAACTGCTGGCATCGTTTTATGTAGTATTGTTTAAGTGGTTCCGTGCACATCAGTCTGGTACGTGCACCGTTCACATGATTTGGTATACATATATATATATATATATATATATATATATATATATATATATATATATATATATACACATGCATACATGCCAACTCCAAGTTCACACAACAGTGGGGAAGAGGAAATTCCCTATTTCCACTATAGTACAATCTCATAATCTAGAATACCTGCACTGTGATGAACTGATTGTTTGATCATTAATGCCACAATCTGTCCACTCAATAGACTGAACCTTAGGTCATTTATCATTTAGCCATCTCTCTCTCTCTGATATATATATATATATATATATATATATATATATATATTTATGGGTCTACTTTGATTCACTGAAAACTCATTTCACTGAATTTCAATTCACCCTCAAAATATCACTGAAAGCTCAAATCACTGAAAACTCAGTTCACTGAATCACATTTCACTGAAAAGTAAGTATTGTTGGAGAAATAAAACATATATGCCCTTTTCCCCACTGTAGTGCAATCCTGGAGTTAGTATATATAGTTAGGGGGTGTGGGGGACACAGCCCCCCACATTGGGGGTGTGTGAGGGGCATAGCCCCCCACCTACTTAGCTCTTATATTTATGAATCTCATTTCACTGAAAGCTAACAATATAAAACCAAAAGTAGGTGGAGGCCTAAGGCCCCTACACCACCCAAAGGTTGGGGACTGTGCCCCCCACACCCCCTAACTATATATACTAACTCCAGGATCGCACTACAGTGGGGAAAAGGGAATTTATGTTTTATTTACCCAACAGTACTTACATTCAGTGAAATGTGATTCAGTGAAATGAGTTTTCAGTGATTTCAGCTTTCAGCGATTTGGTGTGAGTGCTTTGAAACTTTAGTGAAATGAGTTTTCAGTGAATCAAAGTAGACATATATATATATATATATATATATATATATATATATATATATATATATATATATACACACACACACACACACACACACACACACACACATATACGGTTTCACTTCAGAATCTTGAACTACTTCCTGATGAGATGTATCCTTTGGCTCTTCAATACTTTCATTATTTTCTCTTGGTCTATGTTCATTTATTGTTCTATCGCTATTTACATCCATACGACTCTGCATTATTTCGCGGATTATTATGTGGAGCCCTGTATCTATGTTCTTGCTGAAAATCATTATTCCTATATGACTGTGGTTCTACATTAAATCCAATGGGAAGACAAAGTGATATATCAAGACAATCCATGGAGAAAATGCTTAAAGATATATCAGAGATTTGTGGATGACATTTATGTTCTCTGGGAAGGGGACACTATGGAACTTAACAACTTCCATAGGTACTTGGAGAGCAGTACTGATTTTCTGAAGTCTACCATCTCGAGTAATAATACCCAGATGGATCTTTTAGATGTGAGAATATCACAAGATGAAGAAGGTAATATAGAAACCAGCTTATTTAAAAAAGAATGTTGTAAGAATAACATACTACCAAGGAACAGTATGCACCCACAATATACATATAGGAATGTCATGAGAGGCCAATTCTTAAGAACCTCCAGGCTACACTCGAATGATGTAACCCTTGGGAGAGCTATGAATGATATGTCTGAGCACCTGGAAGCAAGAGGATATAGAGAAGAAGAGGTAATGAGAAAGAGAAACAAGAGGTAAGTCGTATTTGAAAGGGAAACAAGTAGGTATAGAATCAAAAAATAATAGAAATGGTCAAAGAGAAATTAGAATGACTTTTATGCATACAACAGATACTGAGGGGATATGCAATATTGTCAGAAAGAACTGGAAGATATTATTGTCAAGTGAGGAATGTAAAGAGTTAATTGGAGAGATGCCCAGGTTTGGTTATTTGAATGCAAGTAACTTGAAAAACAGGCTATGTAAAGAAAATTATTTAGTACCTTATGCTAACTAAGAAAGGAGAGGAACCTTCCCATGTAGAAGGTGTACTATGTGCAGATATATATGCACAGATAACTGTTTTGAGCATCCTATTATTTTT